>NC_140004.1:42217804-42273534 GCF_964263955.1 Coregonus lavaretus | reverse complement strand
ATATAGTTAACCCCTGCTCTCCTCTCTGTTTCCTGTAGTGCCTGGCAACCTGGGCTGTTTTAAGGACAGTGGCGACCCTCCCACCCTGACTGGGAGCAGTGAGACCTCTAACAAACTCACCATCCAGAACTGCATCAGCTTCTGCCGCAAACAGAGATACACAGTAAGACACACTACACTATGTAGGATGCATTGAGCGTCCCAAATGGCACCCTTATTCCCTACATAGTGCACTACTTTTAAGTCAGATTTGACAATGGTTTATTGATCATTCCTGATGGCAAATGGTCATATTGGGAGTAATGCATTCTTTCTTATTTTCTAGACTCTGTATTTCTGTGTTTATAACCATCCTCACGTTTCAAAATGAATTCAGCGACGCATCAGACGACGACACATAGCAGCTGATAATTTATGGTCTCACTGGTACTGATCACGGTTACTGGCCATGGGTACACTGGCCTTCTATTGGGTACTGACCATGGTTACACTGGCCTTCTATTGTCTACTGACCATGGTTACACTGGTCTTTTATTGTCTACTGACCATGGTTACACTGGCCTTCTATTGTCTACTGACCATGGTTACACTGGCCTTCTATTGTCTACTGACCATGGTTACACTGGCCTTCTATTGTCTACTGACCATGGTTACACTGGTCTTCTATTGTCTACTGACCATGGTTACACTGGCCTTCTATTGTCTACTGACCATGGTTACACTGGTCTTCTATTGTCTACTGACTGTGGTTACACTGGCCTTCTATTGTCTACTGACCATGGTTACACTGGTCTTCTATTGGGTACTGACTGTGGTTACACTGGCCTTCTATTGTCTACTGACCATGGTTACACTGGCCTTCTATTGTCTACTGACCATGGTTACACTGGCCTTCTATTGTCTACTGACTGTGGTTACACTGGCCTTCTATTGTCTACTGACCATGGTTACACTGGCCTTCTATTGGGTACTGACTGTGGTTACACTGGCCTTCTATTGGGTACTGACTGTGGTTACACTGGCCTTCTATTGGGTACTGACTGTGGTTACACTGGCCTTCTATTGTCTACTGACTGTGGTTACACTGGCCTTCTATTGTCTACTGACCATGGTTACACTGGTCTTCTATTGTCTACTGACCATGGTTACACTGGCCTTCTATTGTCTACTGACCATGGTTACACTGGCCTTCTATTGTCTACTGACCATGGTTACACTGGCCTTCTATTGTCTACTGACCATGGTTACACTGGTATTCTATTGTCTACTGACTGTGGTTACACTGGCCTTCTATTGTCTACTGACCATGGTTACACAGGTCTTCTATTGGGTACTGACTGTGGTAACACTGGCCTTCTATTGTCTACTGACCATGGTTACACTGGCCTTCTATTGGGTACTGACTGTGGTTACACTGGCCTTCTATTGTCTACTGACCATGGTTACACTGGCCTTCTATTGTCTACTGACCATGGTTACACTGGCCTTCTATTGTCTACTGACTGTGGTTACACTGGCCTTCTATTGTCTACTGACCATGGTTACACTGGCCTTCTATTGGGTACTGACTGTGGTTACACTGGCCTTCTATTGGGTACTGACTGTGGTTACACTGGCCTTCTATTGTCTACTGACCATGGTTACACTGGCCTTCTATTGGGTACTGACTGTGGTTACACTGGCCTTCTATTGTCTACTGACCATGGTTACACTGGCCTTCTATTGTCTACTGACCATGGTTACACTGGCCTTCTATTGTCTACTGACCATGGTTACACTGAACAGAGGCAGGTGTTCGTGTTGTGTGTGAACACATTCGGTTGGATCTGCGTCAGACCCAGCTCTCAGACCCCCTCTGCACTGATGAGCAGTGACAGTCCCTCTCCACAGTGTGTGTGTCTCGTGCGTACATGTGTGCCTGCCTGTGTGTGCCTGCCTGTGTGTGCCTGCCTGTGTGTGTGTGTGTGTGTGTGTGTGTGTGTGTGTGTGTGTGTGTGTGTGTGTGTGTGTGTGTGTGTGTGTGTGTATCCAACTCTGCCAACCGAACCAAACCAAATGGCTGTGTGACATGAATCACTGCTTCATCATTACATACTTATCAGGTAAAAGAGAAACGACTTCGGATGAAAACCCAACGTGAATTCCTCTGGTTAGCGAGCAGAAAATGTTTGCAGGGGGCTTCTTAATCACTGACTGTCTGACTAACTCATGATTTAATATGGTTGTTTGACATAGTGTAGTCAGTTTGGAACACAGCACAGCGTTTTAAATGATTCGATATGGTTGTTTGACATAGTGCAGTCAGTTAAGACAGGCAGACGTGACGGTCTCAGGCTGTTGACATCACATCACATCATATCACATCACATCAGTGTCATCTGTGGAGAGGGACTGACACACTCACAAACACACACACAAACACACACACACACACACACAAACACACACACACACCACACAGAAAGAGAGGATGGCTACATACACAGAGGAGCCTGGCTATATAAATTCCAGCTTCATGAGAACATTTTCAGAATGAGGGAAAGTGATGCCGTACCTTCGTATAAATTCATTACACAATGTCCTCTTTTAATGGGAGACAATGGAGCAGTGGTGTGTGTGTGTGTGTGTGTGTGTGTGTGTGTGTGTGTGTGTGTGTGTGTGTGTGTGTGTGTGTGTGTGTGTGTGTGTGTGTGTGTGTGTGTGTGTGTGTGTGGTGCGTGCGTGCGTGCGTGCGTGCGTGCGTGCGTGCGTGCGTGCGTGCGTGCGTGCGTGCGTGCGTGCGTGCGTGCGTGTGTTCTGTGCTGAGCATGACTAGGTTACATCTGAATTCTGAAAGGAAGTTCAACATGTTTAAAGAGTTTTGTCTCTTGGGCGTCCCAAATGGCACGCTGTTCCCTTTGTAGCGTACTACCAAGGCCCTGGGAGAGGAGGGCACATAGGGCTCTGGTCAATAGTAGTGCACTAAGGGAATAGGGTGCCATTGGGGACGTATCCTGTAATTCTTTCCCTCATTCTAATGCAGCCCACTGCAGCACGGCTTAAGGAAATGTTTACTGTGTTTGACTAAGAGATGACGGTGAAGTGGTTTGATGGCCATGCTATTTCAGGCTGGTTTATTTAGCCCTCCACAGAGATAGGTCTTTGATGTTTAGATGGTACTCAAAGAGTCAATCTGCATCCCAGATAACACCCTATTCCCTATGTAGTGCACTACTTTTGACCTATAGGGCCCTGGTCAAAAGTAGTGAACTACGTAGGAAATAGGGTGGGTGCCTTTTGGGACACATCCAAAGTCGGTGACTGTTTCTGTTTGTCCCGAAGCACTGAACTAAACAGCACCACATTATTATCATCCAACGCCTGATGGTTATAGACACTTCAAAATCACTTCATTTCTGTACAGAAAAAAACTAATCTTTTTGGGGGGAGTTTTATGGAATCATTCTGAAAACCTATTAACATTAGATGGTACTGTATCTGTGATCATGTGACATCTCTGTCTTGCTCCGGCTTATCTGCTATCCAGACTTTATGGAGTGATTGGATTCACATGACATTTCTGTTGGCACTAGTATCATTCCATAAGGATTGGACTATGGAGGTTGAGGCTCCCCTCTAAAATCTGGTTCCTCAAGTTTTTTGTTGTTGTTGCTTTATTTATTTCTCAGTGCAGCACTACACTTTGTCAAGGGAAGGCCTGACCCTCTTGTAAAGAGTTACACAAGTGCTAAACAAATCAAGTTTGATTTTAAATTCTAATCTGTTGATTGATTTGCATGTCTCTCTCTGTTCCAAAGCTTGCTGGAATGGAGTCGGGTTATGCCTGTTTCTGTGGCAACGACCTGGACCTGCATCGCCATGGCGAGGCGCCCAGCATGGAATGCAACCATGTGTGTTTCGGTGACCACACCCAGCCTTGTGGGGGAGATGGATGGGTCATCATCTTCGACAGTGAGTAGGACATGATTTGCTTCGGTCTATGTACATGTTTGACAGTTTGCTCTGGTCTGGTCCCTACACATGATCTAAACCAACTACAACTTCCCACCGGTGCTTCTATGGTGCTTAATATAGTTATATGGTGCTTCACCTAATGTGTACAAAGTGGAGTATTTGCAGGTGCATGGAGAAAATAACAGTATTTTCAAAAGATGACACTCCAGTAAACTGACAAATGTCAATACTCCACAAACCATTGAATGGATTCTCTCAGAACCAGCGTTGGAAAGAAGTGAATAACCCAATATGGAAGGATCACATCACCACTCTCAAAACGTACTTATTAGAAGAGTCATGTGAAGAGAATGTTCCATCTCTCCCTTTGTTGTCATAAAACGGTTTGCTGATTTTGGCTAAACAATACATGCTACATTTCTGTTTAATAGGCTACACAAGCATCAGGTTTATGGCAGACAACTGTTAGATAATGAGAGACTGATTTCACAGCTGAACATAATTACAACAATGATCAAATGTGCCTTGTTCGATCCTCATCTTTCCACTATGTGTTGAAAACTCTTCATTCCACTCTGTGTCATTGAGAGAGTCTGTTGTATGTGGTTTCTATATGGAAAGGTTTCTATAATAACTCGGACACCATATGAGTCAATAGGGTTAGTTGTATGAGAGGGTTTAGTTTAGTCGAATAGGATCCCCATTAGCTGTTGCACATGCAGCAGCTACTCTTCCTGGGGTCCACACAAAACATAAAATACACAACAGAGTACATAACAGTTATAGACTATAACAACATAAACACACTTATCTGAGAGACTTATAAAGCTTGCACAATGCAAATGTCACTAATTAAACCGTTATTAAGTAAATTATTTTCCTCTGATTAACTCCTCCAGCTCGAGTGGGGGCATGTGGGGGTAACTACTCTGCCCCCTCTGGGGTGGTCTACTCCCCTGACTTCCCTGATAAGTACGGGGCCGGGAGGGTCTGCTACTGGACTGTCCAGGTACATCTTGGTTGTTGACTCTCCTACTGTCATTGGCCTCTCTCCTAGCCCAATATCCCAGTCATTTAGTTTGCTGTTTTGTTTTGAATGCTGCGTCTGTTTTTCAGTTTCTTGCCAATTGTAAATCGTCCCTCGGGTTTCAGAAAAGCTATATAACGATATAAAGCTGCATTAATAATATATATGATTTGTTATCAGGTCCCTGGGGCCTCCGTGATCCTGTTCAACTTCACCTTCTTTGACATCTCGGACCAGACGGATATGGTGGAGCTACTGAATGGCTACACCAACCAGGTCAGCTGGTAAAACCTTCCATTCTATTATCTCCTATAGGTTTTATTTATCTCTATTAGTCATTGCATTTATGTATTTGTGCTGTGAAGTATGTTGTATTGCTACCTTGTATGACACGTGCTATACGTTAAAAAAATAACGTTTGATTGATTGATTGATCAGGTGGTGGCGAGGTTTGACGGCCGCTCCCCTCCCCGGGAGCTGGTCAACGTCACTGGAGACTTCGTTGTCCTCTACTTCTACTCAGACCGAACCAACCAGGCACAGGGCTTTGCTGTCACGTATCAAGGTGGGTTTACACACACACACACACACACACACACACACACACACACACACACACACACACGCACACACACACACAGAACACACACACCCACCCACACACACACACACACACACACACACACACACACACACAGACACACGCACACACACACACACACACGCACACGCACACGCACACCCACACACACAGACACACATAGACACACAAACACACCCACACACACAGACACACACAGACAAACACACACAGACACACACACACAGACAAACACACACAGACACACACACACACACACACATACACACTGTAGGAAGGGACTCTGCGGTCGACTTTTACTAGTAAAATCACCAGGGTGAAGTTCTATTCAAACTCCCTGTCAGTTCAGGAGTAGGTTTAAAGTATTGTTCTCAAATCTGGTCATCAACATGATATCACCCACACAGAGGTTGTTTTGAGGTTGTCAAAACAATTGTCACAAAACAATTGTAACAGTTGTACAAAAACAAAGCAAGTTGTTATAGTAGCTAAGATAGCAGAGGAGATAATCATTTCCAGACATCTCTCTCTCTCTGAATGATTTCAATCCCAGCAGCACACCGACTGAACCACATGAAGACACACATTTCTCATTTATCTCTGGGAGCCATAATTTGCATGAACAGGTGCAGGCTCACATCCTGGTATCCTAGGTCAATGGCAGGGTTTTGCATAGCAACCACGCCACCTGTCCGTCCGTCCGTCCGCCCGTCCGTCGACCCACCCACCCGCCCGCTGTTAAATCATCTAGACTAATGTTGTGCTCTACTGAAGACACACAACCATACACACACACCACACACACACACACACACACACACACACACACACACACACACACACATACACACACACACACACACACACACACACATCACACACCACACATCACACACCACACAAACACACACACACACCACACACACACACACACATTCACACCACACACACACACACACACACACACACACACACGTGTACACCACACATACACACACACACACACACACACACACACACACACACACACACACACACACACACACACACACACACACAGTGAGAGGTAGAGGGAGGGAGACAGGCAGGGGAGATGCTGGTAGGAACCTTTTCTCTTCTCATTTGCTAGCCAATGCCTCACAGCTGCAGGTGATATTGGTGTTGCATATTTAAATGTTTTGTTTTTCTAGTCACAGGGTGCGTGTCGTTGCATATCAAGCATTGGTTTTATCTAGACATGTTGTTATTGTCCATTCATTTGTAATGTTTTTGTTTGTCATCCGTGAAAATCAATACAACATAATTATCTTTATTCTTGTCACGATCGTTGGACCAATGCGCAGCGTTATTTGCGAACGTACTTCTTTTTATTAGAATGAACACACGAACAAAAACGATAACGTGACGTCCTCGGTTCTAACACAAACCTATACTGGAACAAGATCCCACATAAAACAATGCCAAACGGCTACCTAAGTATGGCTCCCAATCAGAGACAACGAGCTACAGCCGTCTCCGATTGGGAGCCACCCTGGCCAACATAGAAATACAAAACTAGAACAAACAAAGAAAACTCACACCCTGGCTCAACATACAAGCGTCCCCAGAGCCAGGGCGTGACAATTCTCTATTGTTGTACACATCACCTCTCAATCTGAACCCAATTTTTTATTACACACTCATCATAATAGAATCAAAGTATTTACGGATAAATAGCAATTCTCTGTATAGACCAAACTGTTGTAAACATCCACTATTGTTTCAGGTCCTTTAAGGCATCAGCACTCAGCACTACTCTCTCTGAGTTAGTTGATATGGTTGACATTAAAGCAAAGAGCCTACAGGGCTGGAAGTCATACACACGTACACATGCACACACAAACACACACGCACACACACACACACACACACCCACCGAACCACCTGCACACACAGACACACACCCACGCACACACACAACCACCCACCGAACTACCTGCACACACAGACATGCACACACACACACAAACACACACGCACGCACACACACACACAACCACCCACCGAACCACCTGCACACACATGCACACACACAACCACCCACACACAACCACCCACCGAACCACCTGCAGAGACATGCACATACACACACACACGCACACACACATATACACATATACACGCTCACACACTAAAACTATACTTCCTATCCTTCTCTTATTTTGTTCTGCTAAAAACAATATTGTAAGGTCAGAGTCTGACCCCCACACTGGCAGCCAATCCCCTCCTGCTTGTGTCTCAATCCTGACTTTACTTGTTTCAGACAGCAGACATGTTGGGAATGAATGTAAATATTATGAGACATGCGTGCTTAGTCTGCTCCTGTACTCCCTGTTCACCCACGACTGCGTGGCCAAACATGACTCCAACACCATCATTACGTTTGCTGAAGAGACAACAGTGGTAGGCCTGATCACCGACAACGATGAGACAACCTATAGGGAGGAGGTCAGAGACCTGGCAGTGTGGTGCTAGGATAACAACCTCTCCCTCAATGTGAGCAAGACAAAGGAGCTGATCGTGGACTACAGGAAAAGGAGGGCCGAACACGCCCCCATTAACATTGACGGGGCTGTAGTGGAGCGGGTCGAGAGTTTCAAGTTCCTTGGTGTCCACACTATCAACAAACTATCATGGTCCAAACACACCAAGACAGTCGTGAAGAGGACACGACAAGACCTTTTCCCCCTCAGAAGACTGAAAAGATTTGGCATGGGTCCCCAGATCCTCAAAAGGTTCTACAGCTGCACAATCAAGAGCATCCTGACCGGTTGCATCACCGCCTGGTATGGCAACTGCTCGGCATCTAACCGTAAGGCGCTACAGAGAGTAGTGCGTACGGCCCAGTACATCACTGGGGCCAAGCTTCCTGCCATCCAGGACCTATATACAAGGCGGTGTCAGAGGAAGGCCCTAAAAATTGTCAAAGACTCCAGTCACCCAAGTCATAGACTGTTCTCTGCTACCCCACGGCAAGCGGTACCGGAGCGCCAAGTCTAGGACCAAAAGGCTCCTTAACAGCTTCTACCCCCAAGCCATAAGACTGCTGAACAATTAATCAAATGGCCACCCGGACTATTTACATTGACCCCATTTGTTTTTACACTGCCGCTACTCACTGTTTATTATCTATGTATAGTCACTTTACCCCTACCTACATGTACAAATAACCTCGACTAACCTGTACCCCCGCACATTGACTCGGTACCGGTACCCCCTGTATATAGCCTCGTTATTGTTATTTTATTGTGTTACTTTTTATTTCTTTAAAGAAAATGTTGTTTTACTTTAGTTTATTTAGTAAATATTTTCTTAACTCTTTCTTAAACTGGTTAAGGGCTTGTAAGCATTTCACAGTAAGGTCTACACCTGTTGTATTCGGCGCATGGACAAATACAATTTGATTTGATTTGAAACTTCCCAAACTGCAATAACTCGCACTCCAATAGCTCATAGAGAATAAACGGCGGTACATTCGAAATCGTTACCCTTGTTGACGGAGAAAAAAGCGGCGTAACTTGAATAAACATACCTTTAAGAAGTACGTCATGCTCAACCATCCAATCGACAAGACGCTCTTCTTTATGAAAGACCACCACGGCTTTATTAATCTGCGACGCATAAGCAACATTTTCATAGCCTACCTTCTCTCCTACAGCGACCAGAAACATCTCCACAGTGACAGTAGTTTCAGTAACACACCTGAAGCCAATGCCGAAGTGACAGGGACCGCATCCCCATGTGGGTCGCCATCCCCACCAAAACCAGGGCAATTCCAACAAGAAATACAATATACCTAATTCTACCAACATAAAAATAATGACCTTAATCATGCATAGAAAAAGGAAAACCACCAAGAAAAGGAAACAAGAAAAAAAACACAGTCGATCTAACTCCAGACACTCGCTCATACAATTCCAAGCATGCACCAAACACTCCCAGCATGCAGAGAGAGAGAGAGAGAGAGAGAGAGAGAGAGAGAGAGAGAGAGAGAGAGAGAGAGAGAGAGAGAGAGAGAGAGAGAGAGAGAGAGAGAGAGAGAGAGAGAGAGAGAGAGAGAGAGAGAGAGAGAGAGAGAGAGAGAGAGAGAGAGAGAGAGAGAGAGAGAGAGAGAGAGAGAGAGAGAGAGAGAGAGAGAGAGAGAGAGAGAGATGGGAGCACTGTATATAGACATAATATGACACTTTACATATCTTTATTCTTTTGGAACTTATGTGAGTGTAATGTTTACTGTTCATTTTGTATTGTTTATTTCACTTTTGTTTATTATCTACATCACTTGCTTTGGCAATGTTAACATATGTTTCCCATGCCAATAGAGCCCCTTAAATAGAAATTGAATTGAATTGATACATAGAGAGAGATACAGAGAGAGAGATACAGAGAGAGAGAGATACAGAGAGAGAGAGAGATACAGAGAGAGAGAGCTACAGAGAGAGAGATATATACAGAGAGAGCAAGAGAGAGAGAGAGAAAGAGAGAGACTGCCCTTGAGGCTAAGCTGGATAAATGTTAATTCCAAACAGTATGTTACTACATCCATAGGGTGCTGAGTGGTGCTATGGTAATTTCCCCCTCTGTTGAGGAGGATAAACGCTCTCAGATTACGTCTGAAGAATGTTCGGCCGAGCCGAGGTTTGAAGCAGCGGCAACGCGGCATTCTGTTGTAGCAAATGTGGGAAACATCACTCTGTTTAAGTAGTGTGATAAAAATAAAGAAAACTTTAACTTCTGGTAAAGATTCAGTCAGACCACCAGTCATGGTAAAGATTCAGTCAGTCCACCAGTCATGGTAAAGATTCAGTCAGGCCAAGGACTCAACATTTTCCTGATTTAGACATCCAAGTCTTGACATGAAGAAAACCAAGTGTTCCTGGTTGGGAGACAAACACAGTAGCAGCCACGGGTAGACACATGGAAACATTCTGATGTTTGTTGTTGTTTCAGCTCTGAGAAGCCTGGACACCAGACCTATGGATGAGGAAGAGGAGGAGGAGGAAGAGGACACCAGTACGGTGGAGCCTCAGCTTGGGGGAGTAACGGAGAAGACTAACGGTCGCTCCTCACAGATCCTCTACGTGATAACATCCAGTCCTGGTAAATCGGACCACAACATGCCAGGTCAGTGGGTCGGACCCAACGGGACCAACGGACACACCTCTAGTATGTAGACACCATCATCTCTCTCCAGCCTTCCCTCCGTCTCTCTCTCTCACCATACCTTTTCTACCTCTCGGATCTCTCTAATAGCGGTTTGTACTATTTCTACTACAGAGGCTTCTGTCATAGGGCTGTACATTAACAAAGTGCATTGGTAATACTTACTGTAGTCTTTTAGATTAACAGAAGGCTTTCTCCTATATGGTTCCCTGGTATAGCTACAGTGGCTTGTGAATGTATTCCCCCCTTGGTATTTTTCCTATTTTGTTGCCTTACAACCTGGAATTAAAATTGATTTTTTGGGGGTTTGTATCATTTGATTTACACAACATGCCTACCACTTTTAAGATGCAAAATATTTTTTATTGTGAAACAAACAAGAAATAAGACAAAAAAATAGAAAACTTGAGCGTGCATAACTATTCACTATAACACAAAGTCAATACTTTGTAGAGCCACCTTTTGCAGCAATTACAGCTGCAAGTCTCTTGGGGTATGTCTCTATAAGCTTGGCACATCTAGCCACTGGGATTTTTGCCCATTCTTCAAAGCAAAACTGCTCCAGCTCCTTCAAGTTGGATGGGTTCCACTGGTGTACAGCAATCTCTAAGTCATACCACAGATTCTCAATTGGATTGAGGTCTGGGCTTTGACTAGGCCATTCCAAGACATTTAAATGTTTCTCCTTAAACCACTTGAGTGTTGCTTTAGCAGTATGCTTAGGGTCATTGTCCTGCTGGAAGATGAACCTCCGTCCCAGTCTCAAATCTCTGGAAGACTGAAACAGGTTTCCGTCAAGAATTTCCCTGTATTTAGCACCATCTATCATTCCTTCAATTCTGACCAGTTTCCCAGTCCCTGCCACCACCATCCTTCACTGTGGGATGGTGTTCTCGGGTTGATGAGAGGTGTTGGGTTTGCGCCAGACATAACGTTTTCCTTGATGGCCAAAAAGCTCAATTTTAGTCTCATCTGACCAGAGTACCTTCTTCCATATGTTTGGGGAGTCTCCCACATGGCTTTTGGCGAACACCAAACGTGTCTTCTTATTTTTTTCTTTAAGCAATGGCTTTTTTATGGCCACTCTTCCGTAAAGCCCAGCTCTGTGGAGTGTACGGCTTAAAGTGGTCCTATGTACAGATACTCCAATCTCTGCTGTGGAGCTTTGCAGCTCCTTCAGGGTTATCTTTGGTCTCTTTGTTGCCTCTCTGATTAATGCCCTCCTTGCCTGGTCCGTGAGTTTTGGTGGGCGGCCCTCTCTTGGCAGGTTTGTTGTGGTGCCATATTCTTTCAATTTTTTAATAATGGATTTAATGGTGCTCCGTGGGATGTTCCCCCCAAAAAAATTATAACCCAACCATGATCTGTACTTCTCCACAACTTTGTCCCTGACCTGTTTGGGAGCTCCTTGGTCTTCATGGTGCCGCTTGCTTGGTGGTGCCCCTTGCTTAGTGGTGTTACAGACTCTGGGGCCTTTCAGGACAGGTGTATATATACTGAGATCATGTGACATGGACATGGACTTTATTCAACAAATTATGTGACTCCTAAAGGTAATTGGTTGCACCAGATCTTATTTAGGGGCTTCATAGCAAAGGGGGTGAATACATATGCATTTTTTTTTTTTAAACAAGTTATTTTTTTCACTTAACTTCACCAATTTGGACTATTTTGTGTATGTCCATTACATGAAATCCAAATAAAAATCAATTTAAATTACAGGTTGTAATGCAACAAAATAGGAAAAATGCAAGGCACTGTACGTGGTGTCACTATGTTTTCATGACATATGCATGGATGTATTTAACATGTTATTGTTCACCATGTACATAACGTGTTATGAAGGAGGTGTGTGACCTGAGCCATATATTGACATTCAAGGGTTATTCTTTATTTTTACTATTTTTTACATTGTAGAATAATAGTGAAGACATCAAAACTATGAAATAACACATATGGAATCATTTAGTAAACAAAAAACAAATCAAAGTATATTTTATATTTGAGAATCTTCAAATAGCCACCCTTTGCCTTGATGATAGCTTTGCACACTCTTAGCATTCTCTCAACCAGCTTCACCTGGAATGCTTTTCCAACAGTTCCCACATATGCTGAGCACTTGTTGGCTACTTTTCCTTCACTCTACGGTCCGACTCATCCCAAACCATCTCAATTGGGTTGAGGTCGGGGGATTGTGAAGGCCAGGTCATCTGATGCAGCACTCCATCACTCTCCTTCTTGGTAAAATAGCCCTTACACAGCCTGGAGGTGTGTTGGGTCATTGTCCTGTTGAAGAACAAATGATAGTCCCACTAAGCACAAACCAGATGGGATGGCGTATCGCTGCAGAATGCTGTGGTAGCCATGCTGGATAAGTGTGCCTTGAATTCTAAATAAATCACAGACAGTGTCACCAGAAAAGCACCCCCACACCATAACTCCTCCTCCTCCGTGCTTTACGGTGGGAAATATACATGTGGAGATCATCCGTTCACCCACACCGCGTCTCACAAAGACACAGTGGTTGGAACCCAAAATCTCAAATTTGGACTCCAGACCAAAGGACAAATTACTATCGGTCTAATGTCCATTGCTCGTGTTTCTTGGCCCAAGCAAGTCTCTTCTTCTTATTGGTGTCCTTTAATTGTGTTTTCATTGCAGCAATTCGACCATGAAGGCCTGATTCACACAGTCCCCTCTGTTACTTGAACTCTGTGAAGCATTTATTTGGGCTGCAATTTCTGAGGCTGGTAACTCTAATGAACTTATCCTCTGCGGCAGAGGTAACTCTGGGTCTTCCATTCCTGTGGCGGTCCTCATGAGAGCCAGTTTCATCAAAGCGCTTGATGGTCTTTGCGACTGCACTTCAAGAAACTTTAAAAGTTCTTGAAATGTTCCGTATTGACTGACCTTCATGTCTTAAAGTAATGATGGACTGTAGTTTCTCTTTGCTTATTTGAGCTGTTCTTGCCATAATATGGACTTGGTATTTTATCAAATAGGGCTATCTTCTGTATACCCCCCCCCAACCTTGTCACAACACAACTGATTGGCTCAAATGAATTAAGAAGGAAATAAATTCCACAAATTAACTTTTAACAAGGCACACCTGTTAATTGAAATGCATTACAGGTGACTACCTCATGAAGCTGGTTGAGAGAATGCCAAGATTGTGCAAAGCTGTCATCAAGGCAAAGGGTGGCTATTTGAAGAATCTCAAATATATCATTTACTTTGATTTGTTTAACACTTTTTTGGTTACTACATGATTCCATATGTGTTATTTCATAGTTTTGATGTCTTCACTATTATTCTATAATGTAGAAAATAGTAAAAATAAAGAAAAACCCTTGAATGAGTAGGTGTGTTCAAACTTTTGACTGGTACTGTATAACGCTGATATAATAACGTGTGTGCTAATATTTTACAGTCGGAATATGTTCTGAGAAAGGTCTTTAGGATAACATGTGTGCTGGCAGTACAAGCATTATAGGACTGTACAAACTCATATGGTCTAGATCTGCCAGACTGTTTTTTGATTTATAGCCCCCTTGTATATCTTTCTGATCTGAGGTTCTATAAAATGCCTCCAGATTCTCTAGAGGTTGATATGGTTCTTCCTAACTGGTATGTATTCCTCAAACTCAAATTCTATGTTTCTGTGTTGACAGAGTGGACCATCTACACTCTGGCTGCTCTCCTGACTCTGACAGTCATAGTCATGGTAACCAAACTACTGCTGCATATCACAGTCAAGTAAGGATTACATTTCCTGTTGTTCACTGTAACTTATGGGCTGTAAAGTTGTAAAGTTGTATTGTACTAATGCCTCAGAGTGTAATAGAAGTATAGTTGATGCCAAGTGATGTCTTTTTAAGGCTGTAAGAGCCACACGCTAGTGGGATTTATAACCTAATGTTACTATTCTCTGTGCCACATGTATTTATTTATTTATTTATCTCTCTCTCTCTCTCTCTCTCTCTCTCTCTCTCTCTCTCTCTCTCTCTCTCTCTCTCTCTCTCTCTCTCTCTCTCTCTCTCTCTCTCTCTCTCTTGCTCTCTCTCTCTCTTGCTCTCTCTCTCTCTCCTTCACCCTCCTTCCCTCCCATCACCTTTTCCCTCTCCCTCTCTCCTCCTCTCCCCCCTCTCTCCCCCTCCTCTCTCCCAGATCTCCCAACATCCCGACCATCAGTGGTTCAGAGAGCTGCAGCGGCCAGAGTGCTGGGTCTGAGCCCTGGATCATCCTTTACCAGCCCTCCACCATCTCTCTCTTCAAGAAGAAGCTAAAGAACCACCACGGAGACCTCAGCCCTCTGGTGGGCAACTAGGGAACTGCAGCCTGGTATACTACCGCCATCAGTACTAAACCCTGTACCGGGGCCTACCCTACCAGAGCAAGCCACAGAGCTAGCCGCCCCAAACCAATGAGACTCTATGGGGCACTGAGCTACAAAGCTAACATGCTAACTAATGACTGATTCACTGACTCACTGAGTGACTACTACCAAATGGTCCAGACAGGGCTGTCTGTGTCTGCTGTGTACAAGGCAGGAGAGGAGAGTAGATGTACAAACAGCTCAAGGTGGACATTTTACTGCAGGGCACTCATCTTCTTGGGGTTCTACTTCCATTGTCCCTCCATGGATGTCTGAGAGATCATTGAAGTCCTCCTTTAGAGACAGTGGTTGGCTGGGGCCAAAGCAGATTCCAGTTTCCACAGGACTCCTCCAGAATGCAGGCCTTCCATTGTAACTGTGTCCCAGTGGGGCACAAAATGGCAGACTACTCATCTCTCCTTGTTTTAATAATCTGCAAACAACAAAGGGAGCCATGCATATTCCCTATCAGTGACTGTAACTGGTGTCTCACATAGAAAAAGGGGGTTGAATCCTGATCATTATCAAGGGACGAGGACACCAACCCCTTCATATTACAGTACATGTAACTCTAACTCAGTTGTGTAACTACAATTAATACCACTATGGACAATCGGCAGTTATTGAACCACAACAGCCAGACAGCCTGAAAGGGAACCCCCTCTCCTCTCAGATAGCATTGAGTTACCTGTGACCGTGTTGTGTTATGTAGGCCAGCCAGCAGCTCTGTGTTTGAGATATATAGAGAGAAGAGAGTCCCTCTCCTCCTGAGGTGATACACCTGTTCTATCTGGAGCCAGGAGAATCGATACCATGAGTAAGTCACAAAGAAAGAAAGTGTGTGCGGTTGCTGCATATGCCCGGCATAAATAACCAAATCAACAAAAAAAAAGAGACATGCACACAGAGAGATAAATGAAGATAAAAAAAGAACACTTCCTCGCTCTCTCTCTCTCCCACACTGCCTCTGGAGGAAACCATATCAGAAGTCTCTCCCATGATGGATGGAGGGGGGAGAGGGAAGAAGGAGGGAAACCGAGGGAGTAGAAAGGTAGAGGATAGGGGAGGAGGGTGGGGTGTAATTTAACAACTGCTGTTTAAAGGTCCCGAACAGTCATTCTGATTCCCATGTAAAATAGCCTTTTGAGTGACTAAAATATCACCCATAATATTTGTGGGGATAGAAAGGCTTGTGGATGGCTAACTACGAGGAAGGCTGAGTGGGTGGGGAGCATATATTCATGAGCTCGCCTTGACTTGACAGCTCTTTGAAACGCCTATGTCAAGAAACTTGAATGCAATGAACAGTGTTGCAGTAAAATCATCTCAAGCTAATTTGATGTTACACAAAGCAACTCAAACAACATTGAAATTGCATCAATGATGTCAAATGGTTTATACCTCTCCCGTTTGGCATGTCTCTTGTGATGCGGTTCACAGCAGCACTGACGGATGTGTTGACATGACAACTGCGTCAGAGTTTTGAAAGACCCTCCCCCCTTTTATTCCATGCTGGCTGAAGACCTAGCTAGCCAGTAATTAGCTAACACCAGACACAGATGAAAGGGGAGACATATAATTATATTTTCCATAGATGAATAGGGTAAACTTTTAGTTATATTTGCTGATACCCTACAGTCAAATTATGGCACCAGTAGAGTAGCTCTCTAGCTATATAAACCACGCCCCTCTGCAAACACACTTTCTCCGATGTTGGTTACAAGGCGGTACTTATTTAAATTAGGTAAGAGAATATCATGTTACCATTGGTGTATTAAAATGAGAGAGTTAGGGTGATGTCACCCTATTCCCTTAATAATCCCGCCTCCTGAATCCAAGTGTTTGACATGGGGAGGGGAGCAGTAACTTTATGATCAATGTAGAAGCAACAGTCGTTTTTCATACTTCGTCATCATACTTTTTTTGTTTTTTCTTTAGTATTTTTCTCCCCAATTTCGATCTTGTCTCATCACTGCAACTCCCCAACGGGCTCAGGAGGCGAAGGTTGAGTCATGCGTCCTCCGAAACATGACCAGCCAAACCGCGCTTCTTAACACCCGCCCGCTGAACCCGGAAGCCACCAATGTGTTGGAGAAAACACTGTTCAACTGACAACCGAGGTCAGCTTGCAGGCGCCCGGCCCGCCACAAGGAGTCGCTAGAGCATGATGAGCCAAGTAAAGCACCCCCCGGCCAAACCCTACCCTAACCCGGACGATGCTGGGCCAATTGTGCGCTGCCCTATGGGACTCCCGATCACGGCCGGTTGTGATACAGCCCGGGATCGAACCCGGGTCTGTAGTGATGCCTCTAGCACTGCGATTCAGTGCCTTAGACCACTGCGCCACTCGGGAGGCCCTGGTCATCATACTTTGATCTGGTTTCATCCAATTATCATCAAATTTGATGAAAAACATCATATTGACTGTTCATGACCTTTAAAATAGTTTTTGAAACGCTCAGAGGTTCTCTCTCTCTTTCTCTCTCTCTTCCGCTCAGCTGGTGGTTCTGATCTGGTTTGACTAGCTATGTACCAAATAGCCCATAGGGGTCTGGTCAAAAGTAGTGTAATATATAGGGAGTAGGGTGCCATTTGGAACACATAGACTCTGTGTTTAAGTGCCTTAAGGATCTTCTACAAGCCTGCTACTGTAGGCTTCTCTCCCTCCCCTCTCCACTCCCTCTACCCCCTCTCCCCCTCCTCCCTGTGTTTCTGAGTCTATTAGTTGTGATCTTTGTCCAACCTATAACAGACTATGTCACCCTATGACAGATTATGTCACCCTATGACAGACTTATGTCACCCTAAAATAGACTATGTTACCCTATGACAGACTATGTCACCCTATAACAGACTATGTCACCCTATGACAGACTATGTCAATGGGAATTACAGTAGGATGGGTGAGACTGAAAATAAATGTTTGCTTAATTCCCCGCCCCCCTCCCCCTTTTCTTTTCTATGTGCTCTTGTGTGTAGTCCTCTTGGACATTACTGAACATATTGTTCTCCTAATGTTGCCATTTGATTACAAGGAGGGGGTAAATCCTGTTCTATATTGTGCAATTCAATGTGACATATGTCCTGCTTTTTCATTTCATGTCTCAGCAAAGCAATGGCGAAATTCATCAGTCGTTTTTGTACTTACTCATCAACTGCAACTTACCTCGGCGGCTGGAGGGTTATTTCCCCCATATTCAGCAGCTTCAGATTCCCACATTCAGAGGGCACAGCAGACCCAAACAACCTCACTCAACTCTCAGCTAAACCACAAATAATACGGGATGAATGGATAAAAGCACTCATTGATAGTCCACTGTGTTAGCAGACAGCAGGTTAACTTCACCGTTGCAGTTCAGTGTGTTTCTGTGACCTTTGAGGACACGTGAAAGGTCACAATGCATTAATGTGCCCCTGGCATACAGCAATTTGGAGGTTAAACCATACAAAGATGAGATATATATTATGTTGTGTTTTATATTTTTAATAATGTTAGAATTCTATTTCTATGGGTTGAGCACTTTTCAGTTTGTGTTTCCCAACAATCAGAAAAACAGTCAAAGCTGATTAATATGGTCCAAAACGTTCATGCATCTGCCTCTAGTTGTATAGTGATAGATAAATAGTACTTCATCCAATTTGGCTCTTATCTCTTCTGGAAACCAAAACCATTTTAAACCTTACACAGTTCTGTTGTTCTGGAAACCAAACTGCAAATGTAAACGTTACGTTTAGAGGACTTGCTGCAACAAAAGGGTCACAGTTTATATGCAAAACTGTAGTGGCTGTGCCCCAAATGTCACCCTTTTCCATCTATAGTGCACTACCACCCTATTCCCTATGGGCCCTGGTCAAAAGTAGGGGACTATATAGGGAATAGGGTGTCATTTGGGATGCAGTCATTGACACATTGGAATGAGGGATAGGATTAGCCTAGGTGTGACTGTGATTTAATAAGAGGGCTTCGCCTCACAATGCAGGGAACTTTTCTGATTTTCTCCTCTGATGTTTGTCTGCTGGGTGACCTCATGTTTTACTTTGGCTGTCTGCTCATCTGGAACTCATGTTAATTATAGCAAGACAAGAAAGAGCACATGCCCCTGGGTCTGTGCTGTTCAGAGCAGTTCATGCTGAGCGGTAGAAAGACGGCGGAAGAGAGGGGAAGGGAGACTGTGTTTGAGGGTGTGTTTGTGTGTGTGTGTTTGTGTGTGTGTGTGTGTGTGTGTGTATGTGTGAGAGAGAGAGAAAGAGAAGGAGTGAATGTGTGTATGAGGGAGATCAGAGAGAGGAGTCCTTGTTAAACATAGAAAGTAACCTAATCTGACAGTGTAAATCTAGCAAGGATCTGTTTGGATAGCCTGGTGAAAAATACCAACTCCATTCTCTCCCCTGTCCTCCAGTCAACTGGACAATTCCACAGTAACTTATAATAATAATGGAAGCTGTCTCTTCTTTTTATCTGTTGTTCATCCAAATGTTACACGGTACTAGGGTTGCAAAATTCATACGTTTTCCAGAAATCCCGGTTGGAAGATTCCCTGAATCAGGGGGGAGTAAGCAGGAAATCCGGAATCCTCCATGATTTCTGGAAAACCTGCACATTTTGGGAAAGTTACCAGAATTTTGTAACCCTACACGGTACTCTGGTCATGAAACGAGCAGTCCTATGTGATATAGGGGGAAAATGGGTTTTGGGGGGAATACTAAACATTGTTTTCATGAAAAATGTAAATTAAATAGTGAAATTTAAATTTATACAGTAAATTATTGTTATTTTGTATGTGAATTGGAATATAGTCTTTTGTATAAGTGAAGTACCTTTGTAGTCTTAATTTAATGTGGTTTCTAAATAAATATTGTATGCATGTTTCTTATCCCAATGTTGAGACTTGATTTTTTTTTACCTTGGTCTATCAATCCAGCATACAAGACACACCCTACTCATTTTAGGAAGAAAGAATATATGGGTCTTTAGTTCACTCTCTGGATTTCCAACCAATGTACTTAACTAGGCCGTGGTTATGTAGCCTACACGCAAAGAGAGCTGCAAAGAAACATAAGAATCTAACAGTGGAGATAGTAAATGATGTACAAAGGGGGAAATATAGTAGCAGATAAACATGAACACACCCACAGTAAACCTTCAATGACGTTTTACTATCATAAAGTACCTCTTCTTAAAGTTTTAAACATCTCTCTCTCTCTCACTCTCTCCCCGTAGGCCCAGAAGAATGAACACAATACTCTGTAGCAAGCTGTATTAACTCAGAATAGCATGGGGGGTCTGTGACACTGACCTCTCATTAAAAGAGAGAGATGGAGAAAGGGAGAAGGAGAGGTGAAAGAGACTGAACCCCTCGCTGTCACACAGTCCCAGACTACAGACACCCTCCTTGCCTTGTATCTCTGCACTGGTCCATTGGTGCTAGCTGGCTATTGTTAGACTGTAACACAAATCCTGAGACTCTCTCTCCCTCTCTCTCTCTCTCTCTCTCTCTCTCTCTCTCTGGTTCCACTGGATCCCTATGGGATGGCAATGGCCCTGTCCTCATATTCCCCGTCACCTTCACTGTAGCAGAGGCCATGAGAAAAGACTGGTGCCAGCTTCTCCCTCTAAACCTGAGACCTAGCCTGTAATTAACCCAACAATGGAGACAATGGACTCGGGTGTCCTGTTACCATGAAGAAGAGGAAAGGGGTTTGTAGATGAACCACTTCCAGTACTAAAACATAAAGCGGGAAAGAAGTCAGAGTGGGAGGGTTATAACAACAAGTTCTCATAGTTTCCTTTATAAATTCAAGGTATTATGGATTCATTTCTATTTTTGACAAATTTAATTCAGTGTGGTTACAAGGTTAAAACAACCACTCAGAATCAATACCTAAAATTAACCCTTTAAGGTTATGGGCCATGGTTTGGGGAAGGCTTAAAACAAAAAAGAGTAAACAACGTGGTGTTGCCGTCCAGTATCATCAGTATGTCATTTCTTTATTCTGTATCAGCTAAAATATTTGTGATCACTTATACAGGGCACAAGCTTTTAGCATAGCCCCTTTTACACCCCCTGCTGGCTTACCCCTACTAGCTAACCACAAGCAGTTCAGCACATCAGCATTTATCGTACTGTTACACAAAATCAAGATAAAACTTTACCATCATAGTAGACATTGGAACGTCTATAACCAAAATGCTAAAACTCTGTTGTTGGTCGATGGTAGCTATAGCTATCCACATGCTAACCTGAATGCTAACGTTACTAGCAGCAGTAACAGTAAATCCAGGTATAATGGCTAACACAAACATTGGCTACCATGACATCCTGCAAGTTATATTGGCCAATGAAGATCAGGCAGTTCAGCAAAAATAAAGACATTAATTGAAATAAACAATTACATTAATCCGATTGGCATTTGACCATTAATTTCTTTCTGCAAAACGTGCAGCGTTGATGGAGTTCTTGTAGCTTGCTAGCGAGCTTATTCCATCCCCAAACACCATGCTAGATCAGAGTGGGCCAGTTCCTTTTGCATGGCCCGGTGTACTTAGATAGCTTTGTTTTTTAATCATCTACTAGCAACATGACATGACAATACTCTTTGGGCACTTTAGTACCTACTTACCTGATTCGCCTCCATCACTGAAGCCACCAGCAGGCTGTTCCTTTCTTGATGTCAACACCGCAATGTATTGTTGGTATAAGAGTTTTGATAAATGTCATTCAAATTGAGAAAATACACTATATATACAGAAGTATATGGACACCCCTTCAAATTAGTGGATTCGGCTATTTCAGCCACACCCGTTGCTGACAGGTGTATAAAATCGAGCACACAGCCATGCAATCTCCATAGACAAACAGTGGCAGTAAAATGGCCCGTACTAAAGAGCTCAGTGACTTTCAACGTGGCACTGTCGTAGGATGCCACCTTTCCAACAAGTCAGTTCGTCAAATTCCTGCCCTGCTAGAGCTGCCCCAGTCAACTGTAAGTGCTGTTATTGTGAAGTGGAAACGTCTAGGCAAATCTGGGATTGACGGATGCCAGGAGAACGCTACCTGCCACAATTCATAGTGCCAACTGTAAAGTTTGATGGAGGAGGAATAATGGTCTGGGGCTGTTTTACATGGTTCGGGCTAGGCCCCTTAGTTCCAGTGAAGGGAAATCTTAATGCTACATCATACAATGATGATTTTGTGCTTCCAACTTTGTGGCAACAGTTTGGTGAAGGCCCTTTCCTGTTTCAGCATGACAATGCCCCAGTGCACAAAGCGAGGTCCATACAGAAATGGTTTGTCAAGATCGGTGTGGAAGAACTTGACAGGCCTGCACAGAGCCATGACCTCAACTCCATCGAACACCTTTGGGATGAATTGGAAAGCCGACTGTGAGCCAGGCCTAATCGCCCAACATCAGTGCCCGACCTCACTAATGCTTGTGGCTAAATAGAAGCAAGTCCTCAAAGCAATGCTCCAACATCTAGTGGCATTAATATGGAGTTGGTCCGCCCTTTGCTGCTATAACAGCCTCCACTCTTCTGGGAAGGCTTCCACTAGATGTTGGAACATTGCTGCGGGGACTTGCTTCCAACTGCTTTCAAATGATTTATCTGATACCCAGTACTTGACTTGGGATGAAAGAGGTGCAGGAGCTGTCTTTCCAAGTCGGACCATTAGACTATGTTCACAGAAATTCACAAATAATTCACAAATAGTTCACTAGTGAGATAGCTTGTAGCCTGGCTAGGTATGTTTTGAATTGGTTATATAGTTAGTCTGTATCATTATTGGCTACCTGCTGCTGAAATGCCTAGCGCTCTTTCCTCAGTCAACGGCCCACTGGCACACACTGAGACTGAAGAGTCATTCTGATAATGGCTGATTTGTAGGTTTTTACGTGATTGATAATAGCCTATATTTAAGAAGTGTGCCTTCATGAATTACATTAACAAAAAGTATTAAACTAATTTCCTTGACTTTTCCAAAGCTTTTAGGATTTTAGTGTTTTCCCAAAACCGTTCCCAGGCCTGGAAAACACAATATTAGAATTCCATGACTTTTCCAGGATTTCCATGACCGTACGAACCCTGGACATGGAACATCTCATCCTACGCATTCAGGCTGGCACATTCTTAATCTGCGCATGCTCAATTTTGAACTGGCACACACTGCCTACATCGGATTCACAGACTAGCAGGCAAAAAAATTATGGAACAAAGTGGAATCAGGATATTAACTCTCCATTGCTGTTCAGTGCAGATCCCGCCTTCATTCTGCTTTGATCAACCTTTTCCCCCCGCTGTGTGTGAATCCGGGCTGATAGGCTACTTTGTTTTATAAAAAAATTGGTGGTCCCGATATTGCGCTCCGAACAACTCCTGCCCAAGTCAAGCACCGCTGATACCATGAATGTAGTGTATCTAACTAAGAAATTAATTGGATTGTTGTCTTTGAATAAACACACCGGAGACAACCATTATTTAATGTCACTAAACTGTTTTGCCTGTCTCAACTTGTTGGTATATTTTCTGCTAGCAAATGACCCAGTCTCATTGATTTCAAATATAGCATTGTTTAATACTTTAACCTATGTCATCTCCATGCAGGCTCTATGATGCGTACAGTTTTCAGACGATCCCTGTGCTAGCGGAGGTGATTGCTGGCGACTGGAAGTCCTACCAGTACTTGGTGGAGAGGTTCAGGAAGAAAATGGAAATACTCTACTGCTCAGGTTGGCTTAAGAGTGTGAAACGTTTGACGACGGCCGTCCGCCAGGCAGGTGGATCCTGGAACACACCACAGATACTGCAGGCAATGAGATGGCCACTGACTGCTTTCTGCTTGGTGCGTCTCTCTGCTTACTAAACTCCTTCCCCTACTCCTTTCTCCCTGTTACAGGAGGCTTTCAAAGGCATGATCGAGGAGGCAGGCTTATTTTCTGTATGTTTTACTGAATTCACTCCTCTCCCTCCTACAGGGGACGATCAAAGGGATGATCGAGGAGGCAGGCTTATTTTCTGTCTGCTACCACAACCTGACAGGGGGAGTGGTGGCCCTTCACTCTGGCTTCAGGGGGAGTGGTGGCCCTTCACTCTGGCTTCAGGGGGAGTGGTGGCCCTTCACTCTGGCTTCAGGGGGAGTGGTGGCCCTTCACTCTGGCTTCAGGGGGAGTGGTGGCCCTTCACTCTGGCTTCAGGGGGAGTGGTGGCCCTTCACTCTGGCTTCAGGGGGAGTGGTGGCCCTTCACTCTGGCTTCAGGGGGAGTGGTGGCCCTTCACTCTGGCTTCAGGGGGAGTGGTGGCCCTTCACTCTGGCTTCAGGGGGAGTGGTGGCCCTTCACTCTGGCTTCAGGGGGAGTGGTGGCCCTTCACTCTGGCTTCAGGGGGAGTGGTGGCCCTTCACTCTGGCTTCAGGGGGAGTGGTGGCCCTTCACTCTGGCTTCAAGCTGTGAGGTGAACAGCGCTTCACTCCTCCACCAGGACAATGCTGTTATAATGATGCTCCATCTTTATATATGGACCCTGGCCTGTTTGCAGCAAGGTACAATAATGTGGAACGTTCGGAATCGGATATAAATATATTAGAAGAAACGTGCCTCACTAACATGTAGAGGAAGGAATCGCATTAGTTATATGTCACAGTTTGCTTATTGAATGTGCCCTAGAACTCTGACCAGTGAAGTCCCAGGGAGACAGTGTATGAATGAGGTTTGAAACCCTAGCAGATTCCACTGCAAAATATATCGAAACCCTCAGTGATGTAGTGGTTAAAACAAAGGTGGGTAAACGCTGATCACAGTGAAGGAAGTAACACTCCTTGTACTTACAATGCATTTCCCTGCGATAAATAGGTAAACGCTCGCTCAAAAGAAAATAAAGGTAGGTAAACAGCTTTTACATGCGTTTACCCTCCACTACACCACTGGATACGCTGACACACTAAATGATTTGTTTATTGTATTTATGTATCTGTCAGGTGTGTACAATGGAACATCTACAGTGCCTTCAGAAAGTATTCATACCCCTTGACTTATTCCACATTTTGTTGTTACAGCCTGAATTCAAAATAGATTAAATTGTTTTGTTTTTTTCTCACCCATAATGACAAAGTGAAAACATGTTTTTAGAAATGTTTGCATATTTGTTTACATAAGTATTCACACCCCCGAGTCAATGCATGTTAGAATCATCTTTGGCAGCGATTACAGCTGTGAGTCTTTCTGGGTAAGTCTCTAAGAGCTTTCCACACCTGGATTGTACAATATTTGCACATTATTCTTTTTTAAATTCTTCAAGCTCTGTCAAGTTGGTTCTTGATCATTGCTAGACAGCCATTTTCAAGTCTTGCCATAGATTTTCAAGCCGATTGAAGTCAAAACTGTAACTAGGCCACTCAGGAACATTCACTGTCATCTTGGTAAGCAACTCCAGTGTATATTTGGCCTTGTTTTAGGTTATTGTCATGCTGAAAGGGGAATTTGTTTCCCAGTGTCTGTTGGAAAGTAGACTGAACCAGGTTTTCCTCTAGAATTTTGCCTAAAAAACTCCATAGTCCTTGCCGATGACAAGCATACCCATAACATGATGCAGCCACCATCATGCTTGAAAATATGAGGAGTGGTACTCAGTGACGTGTTGTGTTGGATTTGCCACAAACATAGCACTTTTTTATTCAGGACATAAAGTTAATTTCTTTGCCACATTTTTTGCAGTTTTACTTTAGTGCCTTGTTGCAAACAGGATTCATGTTTTGGAATATTTGTATTCTGTATAGGCTTCCTTCTTGTCACTCTGTCATTTAGGTTAGCACTGTGGAGTAACTACAATGTTGTTGATCCATCCTCAGTTTTCTCCTATCACAGCCATTAAACTGTAACTGTTTTAAAGTAACCATTGGCCTCATGGTGAAAGCGGTGGCCTGAACGGTTTCCTTCCTCTCCAGCAAGGAAGGATGATAAACCATCCAAAGTGTAATTAATAACTTTCTCAAAGGGATATTCAATGTCTGCTTTTACCCATGTACCAATAGGTGCCCTTCTTTGCGAGGCATTGGAAAACCTCCCTGGTCTTTGTGGTTGAATCTGTGTTTGAAATTCACTGCTCGACTGAGGGACCTTACAGATAATTGTATGAGTGGGGTACAGAGATGAGGTAGTCATTCAGAAATCATGTTAAACACTTATTGCACACAGACTTAGTCCATGTAACTTATTCAGTGACTTGCTAAGCACATTTTTACTCCTTAACTTATTTAGGCTTGCCATAACAATGGGGTTGAATACTTATTGACTCAAGACATTTCAGCTTTTCATTTTTAATTCATTTGTAAAAAATGTGTGTAGGCCAGTAAAACAAATCTAAATGGTATCCATTTTAAATTCAGGCTGTAACACAACAAGATGTGGAAAAAGTGAAGGGGAGTGAATACTTTCTGAAGGCACATCTTGTTGTGTTACAGCCTGAATTTAAAATGGATACAATTTAGATTTGTATTACTGGCCGACACACAATTTTTTAAAAATAAAACAATTAAAAATAGCAGGTTTCTCTCATTTTGGGGTTTGGGTTTAAAGAAATCAACAGTATGAACCCAAACTTTGGTCACAGGTCCTCTAGAATGTACAGGCCAAATAGGAAGCACTTAAAATAGGACGCACTTAGTGAAGAGATCATAATTTCTTGTAATAAGTGTCAACCTTTTTTACAATAAAAAGCAAATGCCTGAAAACGTTATTCTTCTTTCATGGTTCACAATATTGTTTACCCCTTGCTCAAATTAGGTAGTAGAAATATTAAAATGTCTGATTTGGAGAGATTCTGAATGGTTTCTTCTCCCCATCTTGATAGCCAGTCCTCCTGTCTGAAGAGTTGAGTCATACTGCCCACATCTGGTCAACTGAGAAACTACACTCTGATCACTACAGAGCACATGATCACTCTGAAAGTTAGGGGTTGATACGTTAAAAGTTCCCCTGCTGCCGAAACTTGACCGAAATACCACTGAGCCACACACATTTTGTGTACAGATCAATCAAATAAAACTTTATTGAAAGCGTGTTTAAAATCACAATACACTTTACAGGAAAACAATAGAATGACAACAGATGAATAAAATATATATATTTCTTAAAAATGATAGTGGCTTCAGAGACCCAGAGAAAAAACACGTCTGGCTGCTCATCACAGGATCCTGAGGCCAGTATTACATTTTTATACCGCTGTTTAAAATGTGCAGTCGTTCAGTGGAAATACATTGCTTAGTGTCAGTTTGAGTATCATATTAGCGCAGTGCTAAGATGTACTGTATATTAGTCCTATACAATATAATGAGTTGAAAAAGTAAAAGCGTCTTCTCTTCCATGCAGATCAATGGTTTAATACTACTAACCTGCAGGAGACCAGGGGTTCAGATGTGCTAAATTGACAGTAAATCATCCTAGATGAGCCTAGCTGTCAGTAGTTTCTGAAATCCAATGAATGGCACCCCGAGGAATAAGTTGACACCAGTTTAGGGGATCGTGGAAGCTACCATTCACCCTATAGGATATAGATATCACACTTAAAACAGTAGTCCTAAAATCTGGTAACGATTACTTATAGTCGACAGGTATAATGCATACATATTACACGTAAAACAGTAGATATCGCATATCCCCAGAAGTCCAAACTCAAAGCTGTGGCCTATAAGCCTGAGGAAAGGTCACAGGGAGGATATCCCACAGTTGATTTGTTGTGTCATGTCCTCTCATCATCTCCAACCCTCCAGGCAGGATTGACTTCAGAGCAGAATGTTGTTCAGTTCCTGAAAGGAGACACCACAGGGTGTGCAGGCTTTCATTCCGACACACTTCTTAATGAGTTTAACCAGGTGTGTTAGTGCTGTGCTGGAACAAAAGCCTGCAGAGTCTATGGGTGTCCCAGACCAGGGTTAAAGAACACCTCTCCTGAGTAACATAGAGGTGTGAAGACTCCATTCCAAAATTCTGAAATTACTGGAACCTTTTCCTCTGCCCCCCAGCTCTGTCCCATCCATCCCCAGCCCTGTCCCATCCATCCCCAGCCCTGTCCCATCCATCCCCAGCCCTGTCCCATCCATCCCCAACCCGTACCCATCCATCCCCAGCCCTGTCCCATCCATCCCCAGACCTGTCCCATCCATCCCTAGTCCTGTCCCATCCATCCCTAGTCCTGTCCCATCCATCCCCAGCCCGGACCCATCCATCCCCAGCCCTGTCCCATCCATCCCCAGACCTGTCCCATCCATCCCTAGTCCTGTCCCATCCATCCCTAGTCCTGTCCCATCCATCCCCAGCCCTGTCCCATCCATCCCCAGCCCAGTCCCAGTCCCTGCCTGTCCCCATCATTACCACCAGCACACAGTTGGAAACAACTAAATGTTGCTGGTATTAATTTAGTGTTTACTCTGGCAGTGGAAGAAAGGGGAGGAGTGTGGTGTTCATTGGTCCAGAGCCTATAGGTCTGTCTGGTCTGGCTGGCCCCTTCCTCCCTTGCTCCCTCCCTCGCTCCCTGGGATTCCTCTGACACTCTTGGTGAGTTAGGAAATCTCCCCAATCCTTTTAACTGTAGTAGTGCAGTTCCCAAATCCCTGTAACTGGTCAGTTGTCTGTGTCCAAATCCCTGTAACTGGTCAGTTGTCTGTGTCCAAATCCCTGTAACTGGTCAGTTGTCTGTGTCCAAATCCCTGTAACTGGTCAGTTGTCTGTGTCCAAATCCCTGTAACTGGCCGGTTGTCTGTGTCCAAATCCCTGTAATTGGTCAGTTGTCTGTGTCCAAATCCCTGTAACTGGTCAGTTGTCTGTGTCCAAATCCCTGTAACTGGTCAGTTGTCTGTGTCCAAATCCCTGTAACTGGTCAGTTGTCTGTGTCCAAATCCCTGTAATTGGTCAGTTGTCTGTGTCCAAATCCCTGTAACTGGTCAGTTGTCTGTGTCCAAATCCCTGTAACTGGTCAGTTGTCTGTGTCCAAATCCCTGTAACTGGTTGGTTGTCTGTGTCCAAATCCCTGTATCTGTCCGGTTGTCTGTGTCCAAATCAAGAAAGTAGTAGCTTATTAAGTAGCCTCTTGGTGTTATAAGTACAAAGAGCTCTGCAGACCTGACTGACACAGTGAAGACCGAATGAGGCCAGATTTGAATCATGTTCAATGTGCTACATTGCGTGAATGGATCCAGTAATGTCTGATTACTTGTCACTTCAAGTTACCTCAGGAAAGGAAGAAAGACTTACCAGGGGAATTAGAAAAAAGGTAATTCTGGTATAAGGTTGCAAATATTTCCCATTGATTTTATCTTGCTGTTTGGTGTGAACACACACACACACACACACACACACACACACACACACACACACACACACACACACACACACACACACACACACACAGTGAAGACTCCACTTCCCTCCTACCATCCCCCCAGACGGTTTCAACTTTAGTCCCACAGTGTGTGTGTGTGTGTGAGTGTGTGTGTGTGTGTGTGTGTGTGTGTGTGTATGTGAGTGTGTGTGTTCACTATGGAATTAGGGCCTATTGAAATAACTCCCCTTAATCTACACTTCAAAGTCAGTGTTCACCCCGGGGCAGATCCATCTCAGAATGCTTAATACTTCAAAATCTCAAATATTCGGTTATGAATTGTTTGAAAAGTGAAATGCATTTAAAGATACAACCCATCTCTCTCTCTACCTGAACCACACACCATCTTTCTCTCTACCTGAACCACACACCATCTCTCTCTCTCCCTGAACCACACACCATCTATCTCTCTCCCTGAACCACACCTGCATTGTCTTGGCTGTGTGCTTAGGGTCGTTGTCCTGTTGGAAGGTGAACCTTAGCCCCAGTCTTTGGTCCTGAGTGCTCTGGAGCAGGTTTTCATCAAGGATCTCTCTGTACTTTGCTCCATTCATCTTTCCCTTGTTCCTGACTAGTCTCCCAGTCACTGCCGCTAAAAAACCTCTCCATAGCATGATGCTGCCACCACCGTGCTTCACCGTAGGGATGGTGCCAGGTTTCCTCCAGATGTGACGCTTGGCATTCAGGCCAAAGAGTTCAATCTTGGTTTCATCAGACCAGAGAATCTTGTTTCTCATGGTCTGAGAGTCTTTAGTTGCCTTTTGGCAAACTCCAAGCGGGCTGTCATGTGCCTTTTATTGAGGAGTGGCTTCCGTCAGGCCCATCTACCATAAAGGCCTAATTGGTGGAGAGCTGCAGAAATGGTTGTCCTTCTGGATGGTTCTCGCATCTCCACAGAGGAACTCTAGAGCTCTGTCAGAGTGACCATCAGGTTCTTGGTCACCTTCCTGAGCAAGGCCCTTCTCCCCCGATTGCTCAGTTTGGCCGGGTAGCAAGCTCTAGGAAGAGTCTTGGTGGTTCCAAACTTCTTCCATTTAAGAATGATGGAGGCCACTGTGTTCTTGGGGACCTTCAATGCTGCAGACATTTTTGGTACCCTTCCCCAGATCTGTGCCTCGACACAATCCTGTCTCGGAGCTCTACGGACAATCCCTTTGACCTCATGGCTTGGTTTTTGCTCTGACATGCACTGTCAACCGTGGGACCTTATATAGACAGGTGTGTGCCTTTCCAAATCATGTCCAATCAATTGAATTTACCACAAGTGGACTCCAATCAAGTTGTAGAAACATCTCAAGGATGATCAATGGAAACAAGCTGGACCTGAGCTCAATTTTGAGTCTCATGGCAAAAGGTCTGAATGCTTATGTAAATAAAGTATTTCTGTCTATTATTTTTTATAAATTTACATGACCCAAGTTGTATTAATATGTAAACAGGTTGACAGTGAGCAATCAGCTGTGAGCAAAATAACCATAGATGGGAAGTTGACAATGGCCCATTAATAAGCATAACTAAATTGTATTTCTATGGTTGCAGTCCTCAAAGATTTAATTGCATTGAATCAAATGAATCAGATTCAATGATTTACCGCCCATAGGTCGGTGTGGCGCTAGTAAAATATACCATGGCCATAGACTGCCAAGTGTTTCTAAGCAACCAACCCAACCATCTCTCCTGACAGTGACATTTGCAGTAAACACAGTTAGCTGAGCTGATTGGAGGATCCAGCTGATTCCTGTTAGGGTGCAGGGGGAGTTTATTCCCAAGCACAGCCCATGGAGAGAGAGAGGACAGAAGAAGAAGAAGAAGAAGAAGAAGAAGAAGAAGAAGAAGAAGAAGAAGAAGAAGAAGAAGAAGAAGAAGATGCACTTGTGTAGATCTGACATGATTGGATAGGTATAAAGTATGTTAGAGCAGCTGCCATATTGGTTTTATATAACATTTGTTCAGCTTCACTTCCTAGGGGATTAGTTTAGGGGTGCATTCCAATAATAGTTCCTCAAATCAAATCAAATCAAATTGTATTTGTCACATGCGTCGAATACAGCAGGGTTAGGTAGACCTCAACGTGAAATGCTTACTTACAAGCCCTTAACCAACAATGCAGTTTTAAGAAAATAGAGTTAAGAAAATATTTACTAAATAAACTAAAGTAAAAAAATAAATAAAAAGTAACACAATAAAATAACAATAACGAGGTTATATACAGGAAGTACCGGTACCGAGTCAATGTGCGGGGGTACAGGTTAGTCGAGGTAATTTGTACATGTAGGTAGGGGTAAAGTGACTATACATAGATAATAAACAGTGAGTAGCGGCAGTGTAAAAACAAAGGGGGTCAATGTAAATAGTCCGGGTGGCCATTTGATTAATTGTTCAGCAGTCTTATGGCTTGGGTGTAGAAGCTGTTAAGGAGCCTTTTGGACCTAGACTTGGCGCTCCGGTACCGCTTGCCGTGCGATAGCAGAGAGAACAGTCTATGACTTGGGTGACTGGAGTCTTTGACAATGTTTTGGGCCTTCCTCTGACACCGCCTAGTATATAGGTCCTGGATGGCAGGAAGCTTGGCCCAGTGATGTACTGGGCCATACGCACCACCCTCTGTAGCTCCTTACGGTCAGATGCCGAGCAGTTGTCATACCAGGCGGTGATGCAACCGGTCAGGATGCTCTCGATGGTGCAGCTGTATAACTTTTTGAGGATCTGGGGACCCATGTCAAATATTTTCAGTCTCTTGAGGGGGAAGGCGCTTCCTTTCTTCTTAAGTGTGCACTTGTTCACTTCCCTTCATTGATTTGAAAGGAAATGACTGGTATAGATATGGAAACTAGCCCATTCCAACTCTATTCCAATGCTTTTACATTTGTGGGGAGTGGTGAACAAGTGCACACTTCAGTGAGAAGGAGAGATTATTGTGCGCAACCAAGGGCTCATTTTATTGTGCTTGCAGGTCTTTTTCTAACCAGCTGAGGGCAGGCTTGATATAAAAACTCCAATCCACCCTTATGAGTAGCGATCTCTATTGACAAAACAAGTTCCCCTTGTCTACTCTTTCATTGATAATGTTGTGATCTGATGGCATCATTGGTAGCTTGTCAAAAATGATCATGCTACCTACATCGTCTGTATTGTTTAGGAGAACATTTCCCATAACTTCAGTTATGTATACAATCCATGACAGACAGAGTATATCAAAACAGTCTTCACAAATACTTACATGAGGGAAACACTTCAAACACTGTATTGACACAGAGCATCCATGTAGTGGATGGATGCTGCTAAACCTCCTTTAAAGATCATATAAATGTTTTGAGGGGCTCTCGAACGAAGATAAATATTTCATAATTAAGTGATTTTGACCACTTCAGATGTACTACAAAATAGCTAACGACGACTTTGGTTTATGTGTAAATATATTTATGTTATAAGTAGTGTAACCTTTGTAGGCCTCTATTTTGTTTAATGAAAAAAACACAATGCTGCACAGTACTCCTCTGATTCAGACACTGAAATTATACATACGATATCTGTCTGTTTTAAACAAGCCTCTCTGTGTTCCAAATGGAACCCTATTACCTAGATAGTGTCCTACCTTTGACCAGTGAATAGGGTGTTATTTGGGACTCAAAATTGTGACCCAGGCTGTGTTTCCTGCACCCAGTCACTCTCTCTCTCTCTGTCTCTCTCTCTCTCTCTCTCTCTCTCTCTCTCTCTTTCTGTCTCTCTCTGTCTCTCTCTGTCTCTATTTTCTCTTCTCTCTGTGTGTTTGTGTCTCCAGCACCCAGGCACTGCCACGCCCCATGTAGCACACAAACAAACACCTCTCTCTCTCAAAGTCTATCTGGATAAAGGATTCAAGACACCAGATAATTACTGGTCCTCTGTGTTAACACCATTATACAATGTGTGTACAAAACATTAGGAACACCTGCTCTTTCCATTATATAGACTGACCAGGCGAATCCAGGTGAAAGCTATGATCCTTTATTGATGTCACTTGTTGAATCCACTTCAATCAGTGTAGATGAAGGGGAATAAGGATTTTTAAGTCTTGAGACTATTGAGAAATGGATTGTGTATGTGTGCCATTCAGCGAGTGAATGGGCAAGACAAAAAATTGAAGTGCCTTTCAACAGGGTATGATAGTAGGTGTCAGGCGCACTGGTCTGAGTGTGTCAAGAACTGCAACGCTGCTGGGTTTTTCACTCTCAACAGTTTCCCGTGTTTATCAAGAATGGTCCTCCACCAAAAGGACATCCAGCCAACTTGACACAATTGTGGGAAGCATTGGAGTCAACATGGGCCAGCATCCCTGTGGAACGTTTTCGACACCTTGTAGAGTCCATGCACTGACGAATAATGTTTTGTACACTCAGTGTATATTGTTCACAGAAATATCTTTGTCATTTTAAAATACTCTTTAATTCAAATCTTCTCTGTCAGACTGGTTGACTGTTGACTAAATACTCCCTATTTATGCTTTGCCTCTACCCATTTTTGTGTAATAGTTGTTATATATGTGTTATGGTTTTCAATATTTTTCTCACGTCAATTGTTAATAGTGTGTACAACATTTTATGCAAAACTCGAAACCCTTTACATTCTTAATATTGTGCATAAATCTCTCCTGCACCAAACCAATGATTATGTATTTATGTTGCAAATAACACGCTCATACACACACACACACACACACACACACACACACACACACACACACACACACACACAGAGAGAATCATCTATTTCAGTTGCAAATGACTGTTAAGATGCTTTAAACACCTGTGACAGCTGTTTCTCAGAATTACTGAAATTATGTGTAATTAGCCTGTCATGTGTCAGTCTTATAAATGAGGTTAAGAACCCTTTGAAGATGAGAGGAATGCAGCTAGACCAAAGACTGACAACATGGGGATTTGTGAACTTGTAATGCACATTACGTTAATAAAGCCAAAATAACAAAATGTTTGTTTAACAGTTTACTGCACAAGCTAATTGAAACGCACCAGTTTGTGAAATACCTAACACTTTATAATACTTTTCATGAAATTAGCATTAATAAACTATTTGTAAATCGTTAATAAATAGACTACGTACACTGAGTGTACAAAACATTAGGATAGGAATACCTGCTCTTTCCATGACAGACTGACCAAGTGAATCCAGGTGAAAGCTATTATCCCTTATTGATGTCACTTGTTAAATCCACTTGTGAATGGGCAAGACAAATGATTTAAGTGCCTTTGAACGGGGTATGGTAGTAGATGCCAGACGCACTGGTTTGAGTGTGTCAAGAACTGCAACACTGTTGGATGTTTCACGCTCAACAGTTTCCCGTGTGTATCAAGAATGGTCCACCACCCAAAGGACATCCAGCCAACTTGACACAACTGTGGGAAGCATTGGAGTCAACATGGACCAGCATCCCTGTTCCTAATGTTTTGTAAACTCAGTGTATTTCTTTATTTGTAAACATGTATAAACATTTAGCATGATAATCCTTAGCATTAATACTTTTTTAAAATAATTTATCAAAACATTTAAACATTTATAAGAATTTGTAAAGGCTTATTCATAAAGTGTAGGCTTAAGTTGTGCTTTTTGTTTATTAAATACTAACATCCACACCCAGCATGCTGCATCCATTCCTCACAACAAAAAGCCACCGGAAACTACAGGCTACTTTGTAATTTCTTTATCTCTCACAATACGGGCAGATGGATCATTAATGTAATGCCCGGTGACACAAATAGATACAGTTCTAACCGAGAGGTAAACATATCGGATTGGAGATAGAAAAAATTGCCGGGTTAAATAATGAAGTGTTTTGACTAGGGTACTGGTTCTTTTAAGGTCGTTCCTATCTTCAAGAGCTTCGATCCTGAGCGAATCTTTCCTAAACTGTGGCGTCGCGTTTGGCGAAAGCAAGGAGTTTCGATAGCCAGTCAAGAGCGAATCACCCCTTCAACAAGACACAACCTAACAGTGTTTATGAATAGCTTAACCATGTTGGCTATTACATCTCACGTCCATAGCTAAAGCAAACCTCTATTAGGCTATGTCTGCCCAAATGTACCACTTTTGATAGAATGATTGGCTACCTGGCTTCAATTCGAGGTATAGCCTACTTCTCGATTTATACCGCCTAAAGCCCAAGTGAATGCGCCGTGCGTCCTTAACAGAGTGCTGGCACTTGAGAGTAGGGAGTGGAAAGTAGAGGGTCAGGAACATTGGTGGGTGGGGATAACCCTTTTGGTTGAAAAAAAAACACACAAAAAATCACGTGTTTGGAGATCAAAGGGAGATCGGCTTTGTAGCGCTGGAGAGAGAGAGGGGTGAGTGAGAAATAGAGAGAGAGGGAGGGAGGCGAAAAGAGAGGGAGCGTTAAGAAGCAAGCAATGTAATTGACAAGGCTGCAATGGTGAAATAAACACGCACAGCTTTCGTTGCACAGTTGCGAAAACACGGCGCTCTTTTGACGCATCGATCTCGCTTCAGATTCAATTTCAGCACCATCACCTAATCACCCTTGGAAATTATGTTCCGATCTGCGCATATCCAACCGGCAAGATGATGATTTTACCAAGGAGAAGATTAGAGTGTGTAGCCGATTCTGTGGTCTTGGTGATCATCGTGGTCACCACTTCTATTGGAACGGTTTTCACCAAGGATACGGCTTTTGTGGAAGTAGTGCTGTTTGAGTCCAGTCCAAATGGAGATTATACTACATACACGACGGGGTTGCAAGGACGATTCTCAAAGGCAGGGGCCACTATCAGCGCGGAGGGCGAGATTGTACAAGTATGTAAAACTCAGTTCAGTTGTGGGGATGACATGTCCAATATGTTGCCGCAGCTCGGCATGCTTTTCGGCAGAGCCTGGGCTTTCATCCTACTTTCTTGCTCTACTCTAAAACTTTGTGAGTTGTAGCTTTACTGTGTGTGTGTGTGTGTGTGTGTGTGTGTGTGTGTGAGAGAGAGAGAGAGAGAGAGAGAGAGAGAGAGAGAGATTGGTACTAGCATGTGTGGTTACAAGATGGCTTCTATCTTGTGGAACTCATTCACAGTGCACTTTTCTGGATAAAAGCTCACATTTAACCCCAATCTGCAATGGCATATCCATTCAATAACCTTTTTTTTTTTTTTTTTTTAACAGTGCACTTTTCTGGATAAAAGCTCACATTTAACCCCAATCTGCAATGGCATATCCATTCAATAACCTTTTTTTTTTTTTTTTTGGATAATGTTTTTTAATATAGTTATTACCCAGGAAAAGCATACGAGTTGTTCATCATGACCTGATGAGAGTTACACTTGATAGAGATCATGGTTAGTTGGTCACAGCTCCATCAAATATTGTCTGGAACTAATCATGAAACTTTATGTCCAATAACGTTACATGATTTGATTCAGTGACATAGATCATTTCAGGCTCAATTAGTTGGTGGAAGATTGTTTGTTTTCATAATTGACTTATTAGTTTCGTCAGTTCAACCAATGGAACTCAAACAACTCTGTTCAGATACGGTCCAGTCTCTCTGTGAAGTTACGTTGTATCAATCTTCCACACAGACAATGTCTTTGAAGCAGGACTAGGCTAGTGATTGTGTGCGGATATTTTGTAACAACATTAAAAATGATACAAACTATCCCGGGGCATTCACTTGTAGAATGTTGAGCGTTCTGGAATAACAAGGATATACAATTTTAGTGTAGCCAGTACCTACTTAGTTTGGGTATGGTTGTTCTAGAGTCCACAGCTACTTCACTAACCATGTGCGTAATCATTTCCCGTAAGCACCATCGGGTAAGTGTACTAAAGCCTTTGATGGCTGTCCAAGCCTGACGCCTTGTGATGTTAGCCCACGCCACGGCCCCCTCCAACCCTGCTCTAGCCTACATGAAAACGGGGCAATGTGGTCTATTACTCTCGGTGCTGATTTTGAAAGCTATACCGGGAGAAGGAAACTTTCTCTGAACCAGTTATCTTCTAAATAAAAGTTGAATTTGTTAACTGGCGAATATGCAGTGACTGTATGAAGTTTGAAAAGGCCAGTGCTAGTGGGGATAATTGTCAAGCTTGGCCTAAAAGCCCGCTGAAGTGTGCCCTGGGTAACGAATGGAGTGACTGAGACCATCACACTCTGTTCAATGTCTGGAGTGGGAGGAGGCAGTGCTTTTTTTTTTGTAATTGTGGAATAGAATGAATGTTCATTATATTAAAGAAAACAACATGACAGACTACTACTTATAATATTTTAACATTGATCAAAACCTATAGGATTATTTCATAGTGTAGTAATAAACCTTAGGCCTCAACCTAGTGGTGATTAGCACGGCTACAGTACATATGACCATGATTAGGCAGAGAAGATGATTCAATAATGACTCTTTTTGTGCTGACCTACATGTTTAATGAAGTAACAGGGTGAGTTGTTTGCACATTCATCTTCATATAGGCTGTACCATATCTGGGTCCTGTTAGGATCGTCACAGGAATCTATAATGACGTCTGTCAGTAAGACGTGTACTGCTTTCTAACGCATACTGTGAAATTACAATACAGAGCCACAGGAGAGTAAATGCTTTCCTGAGGAGAACTTGATTGAAGTGTGCGTGTGCGTGTGTGTGTGTCCGCGTGTGCATTCACAAGTGTATTTTCATAAAAATGGCAACCAGTTGTCATATTTTACAATGAAAGTAGCATGTTGCGGGAGAAAGTCAGGATCAAAAGAGAGAGGATATTTAGCACAGAAATGGATCCTGTTTGGCTGTTTATACACTAAGCGTTGGTTGGCCATTTGGCTTGGCTTGCTAACCACACAGAAATGTCAGACCTCAGCTTTACATTGAAAACCACATCTATTTAGATTTGCTTTCTTTGCTAACATAGTGTTCTGACCACTCCTATTTTCTGTCCTTCTATATAAAGAAGAGGGACAGTTTGTCCAATACACACAAAATCACTACTTCCAAACAGTTTTTTTTTTTTCACTAGTTGCTGTTAGTATATCTTTCTGAATAAAATAGATGGCAACCCTGTGATTGTATTTTTTAATTGAAAAAGTAATGGAATTTGAAACTATATTTGTTATGTGTCATTCAAAATCATTATAAAGCATATAAATGTCTGGATTTGATTAAAGCTTTGATCAGCATGAACATTCTAACCTGATGCTACCTGAGCCTGAAGAGCCCTATATTAAATACATTTTATGAGCCCCATATTAACGAAATGTAATGTACCTAAGCCCCCCCAAAAACCAAATGATTGTGCCATTATCCAATACATACAGTATATGATATAGGCTTCTGCACATTACGCACAACAGAAAAAACAGAAAATCCCATAGATGTAGCTAGCTATATGCTCTCTTGGGTAAATAAATGAAACTAGCTCCAGTAGGCTAATCTTTTTGAGTGTGGACTTTATTACTGTACTGTATTGTATTATACTGTATTATATGGACTGGAATTACACACCTCGTTCTAACCATGATAAAGCAGGAAGAGAACATGTGATTCTAGTGCAGCACATGAGGCCTACAAAGTTACAAGTATAGGCTAGCGAATTAGATTTACATTTTGACATTTAATAGGGCCTATTTCTATAATTAGTAGGCTGAAGCATATACACCTTTTTAATAATATTTTCCCTAATGTTATTAGCCTACCTCCTCTTTCTCTATCTATTGATGCTTCATTCCTTCCTCGCTTTCAACAGTTACATTAAATATGTTTTGTTGTCCGTATCTTCATTCTAATGACATCCTTGAAAAATATAGGACTAGAATTAGAGGCAGAAGGCTTTCACTTCTTTTCACGAAGACTGAATGGTTATGGGTCTGAATAAATAACTGCTGTAGCCTACCGCCATCGGGCGTTCGCTCTTCTTTCAAACTACCTGTGAGTTCTATTGGCTGCTATATTTAACATTAATCAAAAAAGATCTTGCGTCCCTTTTTGAATAGTCTATTGGTATAAGAAATGCTAAAATAAATTGTCCAGCAAGCTATTCTAGTCTAGCTTTTCCTGCATGGGACTCCAAGAGCTAAGGAGTGTTTTTTTAAGGAGAGGACAGCGGAGCACAGGTGCTTGCGTATTGCCCAAGAGACAGAGGCTATAAGTTAGCGTATTATGCATAACCCATCATTAATTAGCTAAATATAAGGCTAATACTGCATTGAATGTATTACCTGAAAGAGGTAGGCTAGGACATCTATATATAGGCCTATATATCAATCTAGAACAGGATTATCTATTGTGTATGCAATTTGAATGGAGTTGATGGAGAGAGAGACTGCGAGATAGTGCTCGAGCGTGCACTGATTTAAAGCAATGATATTCGAGATAGGCTGTTTAAAAACTCTGCAGCTGCAATTAAAAATACAAATCTTTACAATTTAAAAGAAACAAGGTGACCCCCGAAAGCCATTGGGTCTTTATATTACTGTAGAATAGGCTATGTTGCAGCAAATGTAGACCTACCTGTCACAAGAAAAAGAGTTACCATGATGAAGTGAAATACTTTCACTACATGCATTGTGAACTGCACTCCATACTGAGATAGTCTGTCTGTCCCCACCCTGAGCATTGATTCATCATGTAGAGGCCGTAGAGAAGCCAGATTTAGACATCGCATATCATTTAACGGTTCCATTTCACACGATGCTGTTCATATAAATAATTTATTATAATTTAAAGGTTTCATACAGTTATTTATCCCGGGAAAAGGGAGTGGTTTTGGGCGGTTAATCTCGGTAACCGGGTTCCCGCCATTCAACCCTACTCATGTAGGTACATCAATGGGACAAGCACCAGGCCTAATTATGTTTCTGTCATGATCATATCAAATGTATTTATAAAGCCCTTTTTTGCATCAGCAGATGTCACAAAGTGCTTATACAGAAACCAAGCCTAAAACCCCAAAGAACAAGCAATGCAGATGTACCCACAGGTTTAATGCATTACGATGCACTTATAATGCATTGTAAGACTTGTTATAAACATTCCTAAATACTTTCACTACTGTCCCTGTTGTGCATTTGCCACAGTGCCCTCTCTCTGTAGCCACTCCACTGTCTGTGTTTGGGCCTTCAGCTTTCTCCCAGTCAGTGTGAATGGAGGCCTTGACCTTCAGCTTTCTCCCAGTCAGTGTGAATGGACGCCTTGACCTTCAGCTTTCTCCCAGTCAGTGTGAATGGAAGCCTTGACCTTCAGCTTTCTCCAAGTCAGTGTGAATGGAGGTCTTGATCTTCAGCTTTCTCCCAGTCAGTGTGAATGGAGGCCTTGCCCTTCAGCTTTCTCCCAGTCAGTGTGAATGGAGGCCTTGACCTTCAGCTTTCTCCCAGTCAGTGTGAATGGAGGCCTTGACTTTCAGCTTTCTCCCAGTCAGTGTGAATGGAAGCCTTGACCTTCAGCTTTCTCCAAGTCAGTGTGAATGGAGGTCTTGATCTTCAGCTTTCTCCCAGTCAGTGTGAATGGAGGCCTTGACCTTCAGCTTTCCCCCAGTCAGTGTGAATGGAGGCCTTGACCTTCAGCTTTCTCCCAGTCAGTGTGAATGGAGGCCTTGACTTTCAGCTTTCTCCCAGTCAGTGTGAATGGAAGCCTTGACCTTCAGCTTTCTCCCAGTCAGTGTGAATGGAGGCCTTGACCTTCAGCTTTCCCCCAGTCAGTGTGAATGGAGGCCTTGACCTTCAAGTTTCTCTCAGTCAGTGTGAATGGAGGTCTTGACCTTCAGCTTTCTCCCAGTCAGTGTGAATGGAGGCCTTGACCTTCAGCTTTCTCCCAGTCAGTGTAAATGGAGGCCTTGACCTTCAGCTTTCTCCCAGTCAGTGTGAATGGAGGCCTATGTGTCTGAGCTGAGCGGTGGTTTCCAGAGGTTTGGAGGGCTGAGTCGGCCAGGGCAGGCAGGCAGGCCCAGTCAGTCAGCTCCAGCGGTTTGAATAGGCCCCTCGGGGCTTGCTCTACTCTACCTCTTATGTACAGTGGTCTCCAGACCTCGAGATACTGTAACCACAACCACCACCAACTCCCCTGCTCCCCAAAGCGAACACCCCTTCAGCTCTGCCTGAAGAGTGCAGAAAAACGTTATGTGCCGCCAGGGGCCAAAAATAATAAATGAAGTCAATTTGCTTATTGCTCTGCTCTGCTAATAGGGAAGTGAGATGACTCTGTGGACGGGATGCCAGAACCTTCAGCCTTTCCTTCCCTCCCCATCAGCCAGTCCAGCTCCCAGTCCCCTGATTGCCTGCAATTTGACTACATAATAGGGAGGTAATCAATGTCTCTTTAAATCACCCTCTGTGTCAGCGAGTCAAACTGCATGGGTTATTCTCTCTCTGCAAGCGGGGCAGCTCCCCTGTGACTGCTGCCTGACTTTAGAAGGTAGAACATAGAATTAGAACATAGAATGTAGGATTTAGGACACTCTAAATATATAATATATATATATATATTGCCTTACCTCCATAACTTGCTACATTTGCACACACTGTATATATATTTTTTTCTGTTGTATTTTTGACTTTGTTTTGTTTTACCCCATATGTAACTCTGTGTTGTTGTTTTTATCGCACTGCTTTGCTTTATCTTGGCCAGGTCGCAGTTGTAAATGAGAACTTGTTCTCAACTGGCTTACCTGGTTAAATAAAGGTGAAATAAAAAATAAAATAAAAAATAAATAAATACTCATTGCCTCCTCAACTTCAACTAGTGTGAAGTGTTGTGAAACAATGGGTTTACTGTAGACAGAGCCATTGTTATACAATGAAGAGCTACGTCGCTATAAGGCATTGTCGCTTCATGTTTTGGGTTTGCAGTTTTGACTAGTTTGCGATGGTTGTCTTCATTGTCATTGAATACGGTGTGGGGGTATGAATTTGGCAGCATATAACATCGAACCCTGCTACAAGAGGCATTGTCTGAATGTGAATGTGATGGCGTGTAACTCCGAACCGTGGTGTAAACAAGTGGCAGTGTGTCATTTCATCGGCTCCATTTCATCTGCAGTGTTGACAATGGCTAACACCGTGACACGGTGCCATGATGGCATGACCACCCCACCCCCACAACCCCCACCACTACCAACTCCCAGCCTGATTTGCCCAGGTGGAAAGAAAGATCCAGGCGACAGACAGTTTGCAATCGCCATGCCAACCGATATTTACACAGTTGTATGGAATCATCATTAGTCATCACCACCACAGGGCCCTGGTCTAAAGTAGCACACTATGTAGTGAATAGGGTGCCATTTTGGACTAAGACCTGATCTGCATGGGAGGAGGAGCTACTGATCCTACTTCCTGGTTTCGGATGATATTTATTATAAGATGCACAAAGGGTTACTAGACCACCACCAGTCCCCATAGCAACACTTTAATTTTGCCATTTTACATCAGCACAATATCAATCAGTCAGTGCAGTGGCATGACAGACATGGCAAAATATAAGTGTCTCTATGGGGACTGGTGGTGGTCTAGTAACCCTTTGTGCATCCTATAATAAATGTCATCCCAAACCAGGAAGTAGGATCAGTAGCTCCTCCTCCCATGCAGATCAGGCCTTAGTCATTATGAGATGATAATAAAATATTATAAAGGGGTCATATGCTTATAACAAGTCTTACAATGCATTATAACTGCATAATAATGCATTATACCTGCAGTTACCAGTGTCACCATTGGTTTTCCCTGTTTATTAAGCCTCTTGGTGCTGAGGAGGTTGAAATGAAGGCATCTGCTCACCATATGTATCTCCTATCAACTCCATATTGTCTCTCTCCAGGCCAAGTTGTCTGTTGACTGTTCCTTTAGCCCAGCGAGGGAAGCTGCCTGCATCTCATCACATGGCCTGAGCAGAGCAGAGCTGCCTCTGATTTCCCTGCAGCAGGGCTGTGCTGTCAGCAACATGTGTGAGAGAGGAGCTGGAGGAACAAGTAGAGGCAGGGACAGAGTCAGAGTTGGGGACAGGGAGAGTCAGAGTTAGAGGAAGAGGCTGGGACGGAGAGTCAGAGTTAGAGAGAGGGACAGAGGCTGAGTTAGGGAGAGTTAGAGGCAGGGACAGAGGCTGAGACGGGGACAGGGAGAGTCAGAGTTAAGAGGCAGATCCAGAGGCAGAGGGAGAGAGCCTGAGGCAGAGACAGTCAGTCAGAGGCTGAGACAGGGACTGAGGCAAGAACCGAGGCAGGCTGGGACATGGCAGTGTTAGCGGCAGCGTCCGTCGGTCCCAGATGGAACTCCTAGTGTCTTCAAACCAGAACCAGAGAGAATATGTGACTTTCGTCTCACTTCCTCCTTGGAAAGACTCAAACTTCCCGTGAAATAAAGTGACAGGAAAGAAAGACAGCTGAGAATCTAGGGCTCTGTATTACATTATACCGCATCAAATATCAACCACTGTTGTTGATATGATATTTCTACATTGAGGGAGTCATTTCTTTGGATGTGGATAACCTACACCCTTCAAACTCAACCCTGGATCTCGAAGCCAGTTCCACTTCTTTTGTTCATTCTCCCCTCTAATTAGGGACTGATTTAGACCTGGAACACCAGGTGGCACTAATTATCAGGTAGAACAGAAAACCAGCAGGCTCTGGACATCGTAGGGCAGGGTTCTTCAATTCCGGTCCTGGAGGGCCGAAACACCTCTGTTTTTCATCCTCTCCTTCTAATCAGGGGCTAATTAAGACCTGGGACACCAGGTGAGTGCAATTAACTACCAGGTAGAAATAAAAAACAGAAGTGTTTCGGCCCTCCAGGACCGGAATTGAAGAACCCTGTCGTAGGGTAAGAGTTGAGTACCCCTGGGTTATACAGTATCTTAGTCTGACCTTCATGATGACTATACAGTAGCTTAATCTGACCTTCATGATGTCTAAACAGTATCTTAGTCTGACCTTCATGATGTCTGTACAGTAGCTTAGTCTGACCTTCATGATGTCTATACAGTAGCTTAATCTGACCTTCATGATGTCTGTACAGTAGCTTAGTCTGACCTTCATGATGACTATACAGTAGCTTAATCTGACCTTCATGATGTCTAAACAGTATCTTAGTCTGACCTTCATGATGTCTATACAGTAGCTTAATCTGACCTTCATGATGTCTAAACAGTATCTTAGTCTGACCTTCATGATGACTATACAGTAGCTTAATCTGACCTTCATGATGTCTAAACAGTATCTTAGTCTGACCTTCATGATGTCTATACAGTAGCTTAATCTGACCTTCATGATGTCTAAACAGTATCTTAGTCTGACCTTCATGATGTCTGTACAGTAGCTTAGTCTGACCTTCATGATGTCTATACAGTAGCTTAATCTGACCTTCATGATGTCTAAACAGTATCTTAGTCTGACCTTCATGATGTCTATACAGTATCTTAGTCTGACCTTCATGATGTCTAAACAGTATCTTAGTCTGACCTTCATGATGTCTATACAGTATCTTAGTCTGACCTTCATGATGTCTATACAGTAGCTTAGTCTGACCTTCATGATGTCTATACAGTAGCTTAGTCTGACCTTCATGATGTCTATACAGTAGCTTAGTCTGACCTTCATGATGTCTATACAGTAGCTTAGTCTGACCTTCATGATGTCTATACAGTATCTTAGTCTGACCTTCATGATGTCTATACAGTATCTTAATCTGACCTTCATGATGTCTATACAGTAGCTTAATCTGACCTTCATGATGTCTATACAGTATCTTAGTCTGACCTTCATGATGTCTATACAGTAGCTTAGTCTGACCTTCATGATCAACCTTCGTGTTCCTGAGTGGCGCAGTGGTCTAAGGCACTGCATCGCAGTGCTAATCTGTGCCACTAGAGATCCTGGTTCGAATCCAGGCTCTGTCGCAGCCGGCCGCGACCGGGAGACTCATGGGCGGCGCACAATTGGCCCAGCGTCGTCCAGGGTAGGGGAGGGAATGGCCGGCAGGGATGTAGCTCAGTTGATAGAGCATGGCGTTTGCAACGCCAGGGTTGTGGGTTCGATTCCCACGGGGGGCCAGTATAAAAAAAATATGTATTCACTAACTGTAAGTCGCTCTGGATAAGAGCGTCTGCTAAATGACTAAAATGTAAATGTAATGTAAAATGTAATGATGTCTATACAGTAGCTTAATCTGACCTTCATGATGTCTATACAGTATCTTAGTCTGACCTTCATGATGTCTATACAGTATCTTAGTCTGACCTTCATGATGTCTATACAGTATCTTAGTCTGACCTTCATGATGTCTATACAGTAGCTTAGTCTGACCTTCATGATGTCTATACAGTATCTTAGTCTGACCTTCATGATGTCTATACAGTAGCTTAATCTGACCTTCATGATGTCTATACAGTAGCTTAGTCTGACCTTCATGATGTCTATACAGTAGCTTAGTCTGACCTTCATGATGTCTATACAGTAGCTTAATCTGACCTTCATGATGTCTATACAGTAGCTTAGTCTGACCTTCATGATGTCTATACAGTAGCTTAATCTGACCTTCATGATGTCTATACAGTATCTTAGTCTGACCTTCATGATGTCTATACAGTATCTTAGTCTGACCTTCATGATGTCTAAACAGTAGCTTACCAACTAAGTCAGAAAATGAAGATCCCAAGCCGACATACTGGACCCTATACCTACTTTCTTCTCAACTCAGAGACAGAGAAAGTGAGAGAGCAGGCCAGGCAGGCTGGAGCTGGAGTTGGAGTTATGTCCTGCTGCATTCAGACTATAATGAGAGCTTGGCATGGTTGAGGGATCCAGGCAGCGCTTGTCTCTGTTGGAAACCCCAAGAGGGGCCCAGACAGGACGGGACGGGAGGTGCCCGGAACACACAGGACCCCTCCCAGCCCTGTGCCGGCCGCCCTACCGCCCCACCTGCCGCCAAGCAACAGTAGCAGTACAAAAGAAGCTAGCTCTGTTCAGCTATAGGGTTTAAAAGGTTAACCCTGCCCTGCTCGTCTACTTTCTCCATTTATTGGTTTCACGGTGGCAGCTGTATTTTAAGTGCTATCGTCTCTTTAACCGCCACCCTGCTCCACTTTCAACTTCCAGCCAAAGTCATTTGAGGCTGCGTCTTTCTTTCTTGCTCTCTGTTTCTCTCTCTCTCTCTCTCTCTCTCTCTCTGACTTTGACTTAGAGTTGGCTCATGACTTTGACTTAGAGTTGGCTCATACACACAGACTATGAACCAGGACATAACTCTGCCTTATCCTCACAACAAACGTGTACTGGTACGTTTTCCATGTCACAAATCAGGACTCCGTATCTGTATGTTACATCATGGCCTGTCCCAAAGCACCTTGGGCTTGTGATGGATGTCTAAGGTGTCATGATGTCCTAAATCAGTCCAACTGCTCATTTCTTGTTGGGTGTGACCTTCCGCTCTGTCCTTCATCTGCCGACTCCCTCTAACCAACAACATAACCTGGGGGACATTTCTGGTTCCTCCTGTTCTCACCCTCCTGTTCTGCCTCCTCTCTGTGTCTCTCCTTTTTCACATTTCTCTTTCTTCCTCCCTCTAACCAACAACCTAACCTGGGGGACATTTCTGGTTCTTCCTCTCTCTTTCACTTTCTGTGTATCTTCCAAAATCACCCTCTTCGTTTCTCTGTTCACCTCTTTCTCACCTTCTGTCTCTCGGTGTATGTGTGTACAGTATTTGTATATACACATGTGTACACCACCTGGAACAAGTGCATGTTGGTACTGGTGGCCCCAGCAGCTATTTGAGAGAGCGTCTATATAGTAGCTTAGCAGCTCCGGCTTCTCTCTCCTCCTCTAAGGCCTCTCCCAGAGGTTTCACATCTCCTGCGTTGCTCTCTCCTTGAACCATGATCGAGTATTTTTTCTGTCTGATTTGTATGATGAAGTGCTCGGCTCTGCGTCCTCCTATCTTTGACACGCTGCTGATGTTACAGGAGGTGTTTATGCCTTGTCAAGGAACTGTGAAGAAGATGACATGCTGTGTGATTTAAAGACCAGTGAATAAGCCAGCCACAGAAAATACATTTACATTTACGTCATTTAGCAGACGCTCTTATCCAGAACGACTTACAGGAGCAATTAGGGTTAAGTGCCTTGCTTAAGGGCACATCGACAGATTTTTTTCACCTAGTCGGCTCGGGGATTAGAACCAGCGACCTTTCGGTTACTGGCACAACGCTCTTACCCACTAAGCTACCTGCCGCCTATAGATGGCATTCTGGTATTGGATACTCCATCCTGATTTGAGTCACTCATGCACATAACGCATAAGAACAAAATAATCAACAGTTACACACAATATATATTCAAATATGTGTGTCAGGCTGGCAGCTTACATTACCCTCTACTTTTATTATGATTGAAATGCAGATGTTTTGAGTCAGAACCACAGCGAGCTGACTGAGACTGGGGACTGGGTGGTATTAACTTCTGAAAAGCCCCATGATCATCATTGGGTCTTTTGATGACTGGCGTGCTGAGAGGGCCAGACCATCGCATGCCTGCCTGCCTCACAGCCCACATTTCTATCCACTGACACAGGGTCTAGCTGGAAAACAAAGGCTGGGGGGCTACGAGGGGACAAGAGTTGGGGTTAGGAGGGAGATGACAATACTCTCCCTCTGCTCCGTGGCTGGCCCAGGTAGAGCGGAGGTAGAGGCAGGCTTTTCTGTTGGTCAGGAATGTGCTGACTAATGGAGGAAGGTCCATAACAGCCCTCCATTAGTTATGCTCCTACCCACCGGTAGATAGATAGACTGATAGACTGTGGACTTACTGGGGAAGGGAAGGTAGCTGTGACACGTGTAGAGTTGCTGCTCTGTCTGTCTGGCTGTGTCTATGTACAAACACTCTCATTGTGTGCAGCAGGCACACACACACACACACACACACACACGCACATGCACTTTGCGCACATTACCCTGATTTGCTCACATTTTTCATGAGCGGTGAAGCCTTATCACAAATCTGTCCCACTTTCTCGGGTTCAAGAACACGGGGTTCAAAGGTCTATCTTTGTGTACATCATTACATCCTTTACACCAACCTATTAGAGCCCCTTCACACTTACAACGCTTTCCCTAAAAAATACTGTCTGCTACACATATTACTCAAGTGTAAACTTGTGTACTTGCTACGTCTCGATCGCTACCTTCGGAGGTAGTACACGACACTCGCCCGACAGTTGCCCCCCTTGAAGCAGGGTAGTGTGAACAGAATTGTCTCATTGAGCCAACACTCCTACTGTATCAATGGTAATAGCAGAGCAATATTTTTGAAACAGCTGAAATGTATAGACATTTTCCTAACATTTGAGACTTGTTTTATTGAGTTTTTACCTGAGATTGCAGTAGCATCCTGTTACATTCTGAAATTGTCGCAGTAGCTGCCGGCTGCACTGAGCCATGTAAAAGTATGGAGGCCCATCCTCCACCACCACAAACATGTAAAATGTAGATCATACAAATAGGATGTTTTTTTCATTTTTAACATTGTGTGGTAGTTTCAGAGGTGGTACACAGGTCCTAGAGTGGTGGGGGAGAAATTGTTTAAAAACATTTATCTGGGGCACAGAGTTTTTCCCTGATCTGGTAGCAGGCTAACCTAACCAACTCTGTATGCAGGGTTTCATGGTGTAGGCCTTTTCATCTGTCATTGTTGAATAGTTTTGTGCTTACTGTGATATTTACGGTCAATTTGAGCTGCGGACCAAGAATGTCGTGTTGCCAGCCACGACTTAAGGGAAGGGAAGGATGTAATGTCAATGAAAAAGTTAGATTTTCTTTCGCCACCCCGCTCTTCAGACTCTCCTACATATGTCATAGTTGGAATAGGGCCTTAGGTCTCTGAGGTTTTCACCACTGCTTTCCTTTGATCTACATTAACCTCTACTCGCTGTGTAAGGAGAAGAACTTATTACAATATCATCATCACAACACATATCTCTATTGTTACTCCCTGCTCTGTCATATCGGTTTATTATAGTAAGCCAGTTTGGCTAACGGAAGGCCCTTGATGCTATTTCTGTGTTCCAGGCTTATTACATTTACATGTTAGTCATTTAGGAGACGCTCTTATCCAGCGCGACTTACAGTTAGTGAGTGCATACATTTTTTTCATACTGGTCCCCCCGTGGGAAACGAACCCACAACCCTGGCGTTGCAAGCGCCATGCTCTACCGACTGAGCTACAGGGGACTGTTATTAGTATTATATAGTTATTTTTCAGTGGAAGGAATGATTTGGCTTTGTGCCTCCATCCATCCTTCCCCAGATTAAAGTATCATAGTGCTATTCAGGGTTGAAATTATAATTAATTTCTTCCCGGTACGAGTGCACCAAAAATGGTTATGGTCCTAATCATAGAATTACGTATACATTTATAGAATCCCTATTAAAATTCAATAGGATCTCTGTGAGCCTAGTTGTAAAGATTTGTTATTTAATTGTGTTACCTTTTTATTGTGGCATGAACACAACCAGTCATGATGTTTTCATCTGATTGTCAAACAATCCCTTTAAAGGGATCCTATACTAGGCTACCCGCGCATGTTCATCTAGTCGCAACATATTTCCAGCCTCCAAACAGTGGTGAATGGAAAGAGACATCAGTTACACAAAACACCAAAAAGTGGAATGACATTTAGCGATTGTCATTAGGCTAGAATTTATGCGTCCACTGCTATCCGCACGTGTCTCGTTGTCGGCCATTCATCTTTGCCTTCGGCAACATGTCAGTGTTCTCGTCGAACCACATCGCATTTTGGAGCGTAGGCTAGACCACCTGTTTTCAAGTCCATTCGCTCATTTTTCATGTCTCTGATAAAAAAGTGTTATATCCTATAGTTTTCTTTAAATGTTGTTTTCATTATTGTGATAGGCTCATGTTTTACTGGTACGCCGTACCTCCACTATTTACTGTACCGCGTTACTTTCACCCCTGGTATTAATAGGATCTGCACTAACCAAAAGGCTGACACATCCTCTGTCACAGCTTGGACATTGTTCTCTCTCTCCCACACACTACCATGGTGTAAGGCTCATCTACAGGCCTGCCAGATGGAATTATCTGGGATTATTTGGTGGAGGAAGCCCTCGATACTGATATTATCTGAGCTAGGGGCTGGTGGTGGTGGTGGTTCCAGTAATGAGTGGGACCCAGCCAGGGAGGCTCTTCCACAATGGGGCCAGAGGTATGATGGATTGGGGCTTGCTGGTTAGACCAGACTGGGTTGAGTTGCTGATGCTTCATTTGTTTTCTGTCCTAATCTGTCTCCCCTGAGAACAGGAGGAAGATATTTCCTCTTCCTCCTTGTTCTCCGTCCTCCTCCTCTCCTCCCCCACCCCTTCTCTTCCTCTCCTACTTCATCCTCCTCTCCTCTCCTCCCCCACCCCAACCTCCTCCTCTCCACCTCCTCCTAGGAGCTCATGTTAGTGACGTGTCCCAGATCTTGAGAGTGAGAAATTAGACTACTCATCTGGGAAAAAAATCTTTTTTTAGTTCCGTTTGAATATACGTCTGTTGGCTTCACACATCTGTCATTGTGTTAAAACCCCTGTGACAGACCAATAGGTTTTCTCTCTTCAGATGAATACCTAAGAGACATGAGGTTTTCTGACATCCTCTACTCCCCATGACCGCCTTCCCACAATCCCCCACATTTACTCCCCGATAGGCTTCGATGAAGCGCCTTTGATTATGTGTGTGATTCTACTGCTCTTCCCCTCCCCTCTCACCCCAACAAACACTACTCCACACTAAAGCCCCACTTCCTGCCTACCTGCCTGCCTGCCTGCCTGCCTGCCTGCCTGCCTGCCTGCCTGCCTACCTACCTACCTACCTACATGCCTGCCTGCCTGCCTGCCTGCCTGCCTGCCTGCCTGCCTACCTACATTTTACATTTACATTTTCGTCATTTAGCAGACTCTCTTATCCAGAGCGACTTACAAATTGGTGCATTCACCTTATAGCCAGTGGGATAACCACTTTACAATATTTAAAAAATATATGTTTTACCTGCCTGCTTACCTACCTGCCTGCCTGCCTGCCTGCCTGCCTGCCTGCCTGCTTTTCCAGTTTTGGACCCTGAACAGGGCAGGGCCTGTGGCAGGCAGGGCAGGGTGGGAGGGTGAAAGGCTGCTGTCTGGCTGTGCTGCGGGTGTAAACCACATGAATGTACTGCCTGAGCAGAAAGTATCAAGGAGGCAGGTAGGGAGGGCTGGGATGCTGCGGCGCTATGCAGCTTACAGCACTAACATCAATGGGCCTGCCGCTCTGAGAGAGAGACAGAGAGCGAGAGAGAGAGAGAGAGCTCTTCAAAGGATTCAGTGAGTAATACCGGTGCCTGATGCTCCGCTGAGAAACACCATGATGTAATGTCAGCCCTGGGGCTCTGTTCCCTTACAAATAAAGGTGGAGGTGTTCCCTCTCTGCCTGTTCAAGTGGAGGGGAAATACTTTAGGTCGGTAAGATTTCATTTGAGGTCCTTCCAAGTTCCTGGCACCCCATAGGAGGAGGGAGGGGACAGATCTAAACCTAATGCTCTCTGTACAAAACTGGATCCAAATACCTAAAGTAATAGTTAGTGTTTTCAACTGTGGGCTGAGGACTGGTTCTGTTCTGCTGAGATGGGCTGAGGACTGGTTCTGTTCTGGTGAGACGGGCTGTGGACTGGTTCTGTTCTGGTGAGATGGGCTGTGGACTGGTTCTGATCTGGTGAGACGGGCTGTGGACTGGTTCTGATCTGGTGAGATGGGCTGTGGACTGGTTCTGATCTGGTGAGATGGGCTGTGGACTGGTTCTGTTCTGGTGAGACGGGCTGTGGACTGGTTCTGTTCTGGTGAGATGGGCTCTGGACTGGTTCTGTTCTGGTGAGATGGGCTGTGGACTGGTTCTGATCTGGTGAGATGGGCTGTGGACTGGTTCTGTTCTGGTGAGATGGGCTGAGGACTGGTTCTGATCTGGTGAGATGGGCTGAGGACTGGTTCTGATCTGGTGAGACTGGCTGTGGACTGGCTCTGTTCTGCTGAGATGGGCTGAGGATCATGGATATTTTTTAATCAGATTTCAACAGATAGATTAATCCACAGGGTGTTCCTAAAGTACACGACAGGTGGAACACCATTGACACAGGTTCAAACAGTAAGAAATCTGGCACCCCCCCACTGGTTTGGTAAATAGCTGAGGGATGGGGCTGAAATGTAACCACTCTCAAATTCATAGACTATGATATGGATGCAAGGACTGACCATCAATGATATCAAAATGATAGTTTTAACCCTGTTTTGAGGCTATATAGTGTTTGTTTGCAGTTGTGTTGTTTATAAAGAAAGGGGTAAAACAAGCTTCTATTTTGGGTTCTGATGAGGTAAGACAGTTGAACTAAACTCATGAGCCATTTATAAATTGTACTCTTCAAGAATCAATGGTTATATATCATGAATTTAAAAGTCCAGAAATGCATGTAGCAATCGCAGATTGCCCCTTTTTAAAGTGTGACTCCAGACGCTTTCAAAATGCAGCCAAGATCACTGGACAGATAATTCATTGACAGCTCCCATGACAGGTGGAAGCTCACGCTGAAGGAAAGTCTGTGTCCCAGATGGCACCCTATTCCCTATATAGTGCACTGCTTTTGGCCATGCGAGGCTCATATCGCTCTGGTCAAAAGTAGTACACTATATAGGAAACTATATAGGAAATAGGGTGCCATTTGGGATGAATCCAACGTCTTTCCCTTGTTTAGAGTGCACTGGAATAACACCCTGTGTGTGTGTGTGTGTGGGGGGGGGGGGGGATTTGCATGCCTCTGATTGAAGTCTGAAGCTCTTTTCTTGCGTTTTCCAGATAGTGTGTCTCTCTGTCCCTTGTCAATGAGCAGTAAAACGTCTCCGCTTTTATTTATTTACAGTTTCCCAAGTTCAAGCTTTGTGTCCTGGGCCTCTCTTTATATAGTCTCAGAGGAGGAGAGCTGAATAGGTCCCCCCCCCCCCCCCCCCCGTCCATATATCCATATGCATTATGATCCTAAAAGGCTAAACTGATCCTAGATCAGCAGTCTTACTCTGAGAGGCTTTTTGAATACGGGCCTGGGTCTTAGGGTTAGGATACTGTGAAGAGTTAGTTGTTGCTATTGAACAGTAGGCCTACTGCCTTTCTCACAATGTGTAGAGCAGATTGTAGAACATGGCACCAGTTCTAGAATCTCTAGAAACTGAATATTACTTTGACCTGCGTAAGAACATTCATTTTTCTGATTAGTATTATGGATTTTAATATGGTTCATTGTTGCCGGTTGTATTTGCCATATGGAGTGAAGTGTTTGTTTCAGATCAGAGAGAGAGAAGAAGACAATGCCTTTCGATGTTACAGCCCCCTGTCATTTGGTAATGGCTGTGACATTTTGTCAATGTAGACCGTGTCCACTCACCCCTGTCTGTCTCTGCATCCATACCACGCTCGTACAGAAGAAGGTCATGGCAATACTGCAGTCCAATCAGGTCTGTCTCTACCTCCACTCCATCCATCTATCCATCCCTCTCTCCGAGGTGGGACATGACATTTTTGTCTTTGCTCTATAAGATAAAAGCCAATGATTTTCAAAGAGCATTTTTAAGAGAAGCATTTCCCAGTTGTTCCATCTTGACGCTTGTTGTTCAAGTTAAGTGGGCGGACTCGTCCAACGAACCTCTGAAATGGTTCACTATAATATAGACACCCTGTTCTCGGTCTGGTGCACCCTATTCCTTTATATACACTACTTTTTCCCAAATAAATCCTCTTGACCAGTGTCTCAGAGAAAGGGGAGAGAGGAAAAAGAAGAGTGAAAGTCTAAATGACATCCACGCGTCCTCCTGAGAGAGAGAGAGAGAGAGCATCCCAAAATGGAGCATTCCCAAATAAGGTTGCCAGAAAGGAGTCCTAAGATTTGGACACTGCCTCCAAGTTCTCTATCTCTCTATCTCTCTATCTCTCTATGTCTCTATCTCTCTATCTCTACTATCTCTCTATCTCTCTCTCTCTCTCTCTCTCTCTCTCTCTCTCTCTCTCTCTATCTCTCTATCTTCTCTATCTCTCTATCTCTCTCTATCTCTCTCTCTCTACTCAATTTCAATTTAAGGGGCTTTATTGGCATGGGAAACATATGTTAACATTGCCAAAGCAAATGAAATAGATAATAAACAAAAGTGAAATAAACAATAAATATTAATAGTAAACATTACACTCAGAAGTTCCAAAAGAATAAATACATTTCAAATGTCATATTATGTAGATATACAGTGTTGTAACAATGTGCAAATAGTTAAAGTACAAATGGGAATAAATAAATACTTATTTCCCTCATTCAATAGCAATACATTTTTGTTGTTATTCTGTCTCTCACTGTTCAAATAAACCTACCATTAAAATTATAGACTGATCATGTCTTTGTCAGTGGGCAAACGTACAAAATCAGCAGGGGATCAAATACTTTTTCCCTCATCCCCTGTTACAGTGTTGTAACAATGTGCAAATAGTTAAAGTACAAATGAGAAAATAATAAACATAAATATGGGTTGTATTTACAATGGTGTTTGTTCTTCACTGGTTGCCCTTTTTCTTGTGGCAACAGGTCACAAATCTTGCTGCTGTGATGGCACACTGTGGTATTTCACCCAATAGATATGGGAGTTCATCAAAATTGGTTTTGTTTTCGAATTCTTTGTGGTTCTGTGTAATCTGAAGGAAATATCTCTAATATGTTCATACATTTGGCAGGAGGTTAGGAAGTGCAGCCCAGTTTCCACCTCATTTTGTGGGCAGTGTGCACATAGCCTGTCTTTTCTTGAGAGCCAGGTCTGCCTACGGCAGCCTTTCTCAATAGCAAGGCTATGCTCACTGAGTCTGTACATAGTCAAAGCTTTCCTTAAGTTTGGGTCAGTCACAGTGGTTCAAGTATTCTGCCACTGTGTACTGTCTGTATAGGGCCAAATAGCATTCTAGTTTGCTCAGGTTTTTGTTCATTCTTTCCAATGTGTCAAGTAATTCTGTTTTTGTTTTCTCATGATTTGCTTGGTCTAATTGTGTTGCTGTCCTGGGGCTCTGTGGGGTCTGTTTGTGTTTGTGAACCAGAGCCCCAGGACCAACTTGCTTAGGGGACTCTTCTCCATGTTCATCTCTCTGTAGGTGATGGCTTTGTTATGAAAGGATTTGGAATCCCTTCCTTTTAGGTGGT
>NC_140004.1:42126794-42217604 GCF_964263955.1 Coregonus lavaretus | reverse complement strand
GCCCAGGTCTGACAGAATCTGTGCAGAAGTTCTCGGTGCTGCTGTAGGCCTCCTTGGTGGGGACAGCAGCCTCTCTCTCTCCTCTCTCTCTCTCTCTCTCTCTCTCTCTCTCTCTCTCTCTCTCTCTCTCTCTCTCTCTCTCTCTCTCTCTCTCTCTCTCACTCTCTCTCTCTCTCTCTCTCTCTTTCTGTCTCACCGAGGCCTGAAAGAGGATGTGTCATTGAAAGGATAATCATGAAGATGGGAGGCCTTCAAGACGATGTGATCACTGGATGTTGTTGTCTTGATTGAGAGAGGGACAGACCGTATTCACAATCTCAGCCGGAGACACGTAGTCAAAGCCGAGACGTAGTCAACATCATGTCTTATACCTGTAGCAGCCAACCTTCAGCCAGTCAACCATCCATGTGACAGACAGACAGGATCACAGCACTGGCCTTGACAACCCAGGTTCTGTCACATCACATCCACCTTGCAGGCCCAGGGTACAACACACTGCGGTTAGATAAAACAAACTGACACCAGTGCAACAATCAATGCAAGCAGCCTCCTCTCCCTCCTCCCACCCGCCCGCTGTAAGCTGTACCACCGGAAGCTGGTTGCTTGGTAGGGAAGGTATCTACCATAATTCCACCTCTGTCTGGCAACTCAAGCCAGGAGTTTTTTATGACACTAAACCACATGTCTCTAGGGTGACCACATGTCCTGGATTGTGCGGACAGTCCCGCGTTTTGTCCTTTTGTCCCATGTCCCGCAACCAAACAATCATCCCCCGCATTTTATCACAAATTCAAACACCACCAATTAGAAAGAAGGTTGATTTTGTCCCGTATTTCAGTCAGAAATTCCAACCTGTCTCTTGGAGTCATGTTGCGCTCATGAAAATATATACATCATCAGGAAGTGGTAGTCTACTGGGGATGTTCAACACTTCTCCAATCATTGTTGAGATCTGACATTCTGCGCAGCGCAAGAAGAGACGAAGGCCGATGTCATAGGATCATCAACCAATATTTCTCAAATCCTTTCGGGCTGTAAATTCCAGCCAAACTTGGAGAGGACAGTTAGGCCAAACTACTTACAAAAAGCTTCTGATGAAGAGCTACAAAATTAAGAAAATATTTATATTAGACTGAAGCTATAAGGTAATTCCGTCAAACTTGTGATGCTCTCCATGCTCGTTAGTTGCTCATACAACATATTTGCTGCTACTTCACTCAATCCTGTTTTTAAAAGTCTCCCATCCTAATTGTTTTACGTTCCCTGAGACCAACCAGAAGGGTTTAATTGGCCAAATTATTCCCAGATTTGTATAAAACAGCAGAAACACGTGGTCTCTTGTTTCTGCATCACCACATTTTGTGCAAGGCAAAAAGAGTTGGCTACGCTTCAATGCTCGTTTGGTTCAGCGGACTGCAGGCGTGTAGTGCTGCCTGAGTACACCGGAGTGTCGTTCCGCCACTTCTCACAATGGTGCTTGTTTAGTAAAGTTAGATAAAAAGCTGAATCGATGTCTTGGAAGATCACATCATGATTAATTAGGATTCTACATAATATAATAGCATAGTATAAGTTACTGTCACACCAAAAAAAAAACTTTTAGGATGGTTAGCTGAATAATACCTCCAAAACTCAACACACAAGACAGAATGTGCAAAACACAGGAAGGCTATTTTTTTTATTTTTTTATTTATTTCACCTTTATTTAACCAGGTAAGCCAGTTGAGAACAGGTTCTCATTTACAACTGCGACCTGGCCAAGATAAAGCAAAGTAGTGCAATAAAAACAACAGAGTTACATATGGGGTAAAAAAAACATAAAGTCAGAAATACAACAGAAAATATATATACAGTGTGTGCAAATGTAGCAAGTTATGGAGGTAAGGCAATAATACAGTTTGTTAACACCATCTGTTCAAATGTCCCGAAAAATCATCCTGTTGTCACGCATTTGTGTATTTTAAATCATCTAATCATCTCAGTTTATGGAGGAGGATGAGCTACTGGACTACATACATACATACATTGGTCATAATTGCTATTTTGCAAAGTTTGGAGTTATGACAATCGTCCCAGGGCAACAACACAGAAGCTTTAGAAGGAATTCGAAGGGAGGGAGAGTGGGCTTTAGCAGCTTTGTACATGGCTGTGGGTATGTGTTGTTTATAGATTAAACTTTGTAGACTGTAAATAAAAATCCTCAATTTTCTTTAACGCTTTTTTCTCTCTCAGATATTGTATATGTATTTAACAGCTTACATTGGCAAGACGTGCTCTTGTTCTCTCTCTCTCTCTCTCTCTCTCTCTCTCTCTCTCAATTCGATTCAATTTTCAATCTCTCTCTCTCTCCTCTCTCTCTCTCTCTCTCTCTCTCTCTCTCTCTCTCTCTCTCTCTCTCTCTCTCTCTCTCTTTTAGAGAAGGTGAGCTCTTTAAGAAAAGGTGAGCTACTCTTTACTCTCTCACCAGTTGGAACAACATGGCGGAGAATAGGAAGATGATGTCAGAATACACTCACATTGTCTGCTCTCTGGGCTGTAGCGGGTGGATTCCGGGAGATGTGAGACCACACATGCTGTGTCAATGTTTGCTGGAATAATTAGACACAATGGTGAGGCCAATAACAGGAGGAGAGCAGAAACCTGACATCACTCATCCTCCGTGTGTGTGTGTGTGTGTGTGTGTGTGTGTGTGTGCACACAACAAAAGCCATTCACAGAGTAGGGGCTTACTGCAGGAGCAACTGCACTCTTAGCTCACACACACACACACACACAGATCTAGGCGCATCAAAACGGTTTCTATAGGGTGAGGTCTTGCTTGAATAGTCCTAGTCGGTCATGCTAGTAGCAACTTACAGAACTAACTCACAGGGACACTGATGTCACCTCCAAAGCCTTTTAAGCCTCATCGGTGTCTAGGACCCTTGCCCCTCCTCCTGGCCCTAGCTCTGGCCCTGCCCCTAGCCCTGCTCCTCCCCCTGCCCCTCCCTCTAGCCCTGCCCCTCCCTTTGGCCCTGCCCCTGGCCCTGCTCCTGCCCCTCCCTCTGGCCCTGCCCCTCCCCCTGCCCCTCCCTCTGGCCCTGCCCCTGGCCCTGCCCTCCCTCTGGCCCTGCCCCTGGCCCTAGCCCTGCCCCTGGCCCTGCTCCTGGCCCTACCCCTCGCCCTGCTCCTCCCCCTGCCCCTCCCTCTAGCCCTGCCCCTCCCTCTGGCCCTAGCCCTGCTCCTGGCCCTGCCCCTGGCCCTGCCCTCCCTCTGGCCCTGCCCCTGGCCCTGCCCTCCCTCTGGCCCTGCCCCTGGCCCTAGCCCTGCCCCTGGCCCTGCTCCTGGCCCTGCTCCTGCCCCTCCCTCTGGCCCTGCCCCTAGCCCTGCCCCTCCCTCTGGCCCTGCCCCTGGCCCTGCCCTCCCTCTGGCCCTGCCCCTGGCCCTGCCCTCCCTCTGGCCCTGCCCCTGGCCCTGCTCCTGGCCCTGCTCCTGCCCCTCCCTCTAGCCCTTCCCCTCCCTCTGGCCCTGCCCCTGGCCCTGCTCCTGCCCCTCCCTCTGGCCCTGCCCCTAGCCCTGCTCCTCCCCCTTCCCCTCCCTCTAGCCCTGCCCTCCCTCTGGCCCTGCCCCTGGCCCTAGCCCTGCCCCTGGCCCTGCTCCTGGCCCTACCCCTCGCCCTGCTCCTCCCCCTGCCCCTCCCTCTAGCCCTGCCCTCCCTCTGGCCCTGCCCCTGGCCCTAGCCCTGCCCCTCCCTCTGGCCCTGCCCCTGGCCCTGCTCCTGCCCCTCCCTCTGGCCCTGCCCCTGGCCCTGCTCCTGCCCCTCCCTCTGGCCCTGCCCCTGGCCCTAGCCCTGCCCCTGGCCCTAGCCCTGCCCCTTCCTCTGGCCCTACCCCTCGCCCTGTCCCTAGCCCACAGTTGTCCTTTGGGTGGTGGACCATTCTTGATACACATGGGAAACTGTTGAGTGTGAAAAACCCAGCAGCGTTGTAGTTCTTGACACACTCAAACCGGTGCGCCTGTTACCTACTTCCATACCCCGTTCAAAGGCACTTAAATCTTTTGTCTTGCCCATTCACCCTCTGAATGGCACACAAACACAATCCATGTCTCAACTGTCTCAAGGCTTAAAAATCCTTCTTTAACCTGTCTCCTCCCCTTCATCTACACTGATTTTAAGTGGATTTATGAAGTGACATCAATAAGGGATCGTAGTTTTCACCTGGTCAGTCTGTCATGCAAAGAGCAGGTGTTCCTAATGTTTTGTACATGTGAAAAAGTTTGAGGCATTATCATACCCAAAAATGCTAACCTCCCCTGTAGCTCAGTTGGTAGAGCATGGCGCTTGCAACGCCAGGGTTGTGGGTTCGTTTCCCACGGGGGGCCAGTATGGAAAAAAATGTATGCACTCACTAACTGTAAGTCGCTCTGGATAAGAGTGAAAAAAATAAATAATGTAATGGTGAGAAGTTAGCATGTCTTGGGATTATGATATTTGTGCATCTAACTTTCTCACTCATCATTATTCACGATTCATTCAGGACTATCCGTAATCATGGAAGCATCCACATTAAATGTAGAAGTGTTTAGAAACATATTGTATTCTTATGTACAATAAAAGTGACTTCAAAATGAAACAATACATTATTTACCATTCATTTCTATTGGGCACAAAATAATCTGAAACACAACCAAAACAAACAGCAAATGCATCCAACAAATTTGTATTGTCACAAGCTTGATGTAATCATTGCGTCCTATGAATATGGGACTAAATACTTGAATACACATATAAATGAATTTGTCCCAATACTTTTGATCCCCTAAAATAGGAGCACTATGTAGAAAAAGAGCTTCAACGATATGGATGAAAATACCCTCAAATTAAAGCTGTCTGCACTTTAACCTCATAGTCATTGTATCATTTCAAATCCAAAGTGCTGGAGTACAGCGCCAAAACAACAACAAATGTGTCACTGTCCCAATACGTTTGGCTTCCCTGTATACTACCTGACACCATTCTGTATGACTTATCTAGGACCATATCTGCTCTACACCATACGTTTCAATTGGATCATTCCAATTGAATTCAATCACTTTTTGGCCGCACTCCTTTTGATTTGAACAAAGCTTTCCATACATATTTGCCCATGGTAGAAGTGGTCAGAAAGTACCTTTTGGGACCTGAATGCCAAAACATTCAGGAGATAAAGGTGCATATTTCACATATGTTGTAGCTTAAACCCTATTTTACATCATCTGATGTATTTGTGTTGTGCCCACCATCGGTTGAGACTAGGGCTGTCCCCCCCCCCCCCCCAAAAAATATTTCAACCAATCGATTAGTCAAACAATTTTAGCATGTATTTTTCCATATATAGACACACCCTATGTTTGAATAAAATCAACTATATGTAGGCTACTGAGCTTGTCTGATGTTTCAAGCACTGCGATTAAAAAAATGAAGACACATAAATTACTAAAGAGGGAGCCAGAGATCAATATAGCCTAACCAGAAGAAAAAAACCTGCTGCTGCTGCTGGCAGATTCTGCCGTTACGCTTCAGAAGTTGCCGGTATAGGCTACACCAGTGGTCGGCAACCAGCGGTCGGCAACCAGCGGTCGGCAAACCTTTTCCATTTGGAGTGCCAAGTTATCATACAATATCCACTGATCTGCGTGCCAGTTATGATTTTCATGTGCACATTTTCATTTTCATTTAATTAACAGGCGTGAATCAGACAGGTGTCTCGTGTGCCATACATTTGATTTATATATTTGTTCCTGCTCGACTAAAAAAATGTCGGTCGACCAACAGCCTATCGACCAAACAATCGACCAGTTTACCAAATGGGGTCAGCCATAGTTGAGACACAGCATGCTCTTGAATACAGGCTGGGTGTCATATTTTGGCAGATACATTTAAAGAAATGGAAATACAATTGAAATTTCAACTTTCAAATGGTACCACAAAGATGGTTGGAGGTCCACACATCAGAGAATGTTGACTTAAATGGGAATATTAGTTGTTTTAAATTATACTGTCAATCTTCCATAGGAAACCTATTGAAATCACAGAAATAGATAATCGAATACACATTCCCATTTAAGTTGACATTCGACGGTGGGTGGACCGGCGACTGTCTTTGTGGTAGTAATTGAAAGTAAAAATGTCTGAAGGGATAGGTCCATTCTATGAATTCAATTTTTATGATTGAAATGACACCCTACCTGTATTCAAGAGTATGCTGTATCTCAACCGATGGCGGGCACAACACAAATACCTCAAATAATGTAAATTAGTGTCTAAGCTACAACATACGCGAAAATGAAAACAAATGAGTTTATGAGTTTTAAGATAATTGATGTTAAAGGTAAAAAAAAATAAAAAAAAATATTTCATAATGTATTTTTCAAGAAATTATAAAATAATTTGACAACCCTGTTTGTAAGCTTTTAAATTATAGCAAACTCAACTGTTAATATTTTCCAGTGATGAAGACTTGGATGTCTCATGGTATTGTGGGGTATGCAAAATGGGTAAACTTTGAGCACCTCTATCTCCTGATAGAGTCACTTTCAACCACTCCTGTCCAAAGTCACTTTCAACCACTTCTACCATTGGCAAACGTCTATGGAAAATGTCAAAAGGGGTGCGGTCAAAAAGGGTTTGAAATCAAATGGAACGACTCTATCTGAAGTTTCTGTTATGTTGCACTGTCCTGCCATCTTGTTGCCAAAGAGGAGCGCAATGGAAATAAGCATTTGGCCTTTATTATGGTTTATCCTCAAAAGGTTTAAGTATTGTATGTTTTCTCCAGCTGGATCAGCCTTATCAAAGTAATTCAATCAATCCTGAGGATCCTAAGCCTGGTGTGTTGAGAGGGACGCCTTGCCATACGTTTGTTCACCACATCAGCAGCAGGCAGACTGGTCTTGTTTGTCCCCTAGCGTGGTGTTCATCTTGTAAGGGGACACCACAGCGCTACGGGAAGCATTATTGGAAGGATACATACACATGTGCTCAGGAGTGAGGAGGTCACCAGTGTCAAGCTGGTACCACCTGTCCCTTCCACTCAGCCCCAGCATGTCAACGTGGCACTGCCCTGGCACAGAGCCTTCGGAAAGTATTCACACCGCTTGACTTTTTCCACATTTTCTTACATTACAGCCTTATTCTAAAATTGATTACATTGTTTTTTCCCCTCATCAATCTACACACAATACCCCATAATGACAAAGCAAAAATAGTTTTTTTTAGAAATGTTTGCAAATGTATTACAAATAAACTGAAATATCACATTTACGTAAGTATTCAGACCCTTTTACTCAGTACTTTGTTAAAGCACCTTTGGCAGCGATTACAGCATCGAGTCTTCTTGGGTATGACGCTACAAGCTTGGAACACCTTTATTTCAAATCAAATAAAATCAAATTTTATTGGCCACATGCGCCGAATACAACAGGTGCAGACATTACAGTGAAATGCTTGTCTGCACCTGTTGTATTCGGCGCATGTGGGGAGTTTCTCCCATTATTCTCTGCAGATCCTCTCAAACTCTGTCAGGTTGGATGGGGAGCGTTGTTGCACAGCTATTTTCAGGTCTCTCCAGAGATGTTCGATCGGGTTCAAGTCGAGGCTCTGGCTGTGCCACTCAAGGACATTCAGAGACTTGTCCCGAAGCCACTCCTGCATTGTCTTGGCTGTGTGCTTAGGGTCGTTGTCCTGTTGGAAGGTGAACCTTCGCCCCAGTCTGAGGTCCTGAGCGCTCTGGAGCAGGTTTTCATGAAGGATCTCTCTGTACTTTGCTCCGTTCATCTTTCCCTCGATCCTGACTAGTCTCCCAGTCCCTGCCGCTAAAAAACATCCCCACAGCATGATGCTGCCACCACCATGCTTCACCGTAGGGATGGTGCCAGGTTTCCTCCAGACGTGACGCTTGACATTCAGGACAAAGAGTTCAATCTTGGTTTCATCAGACCAGAGAATCTTGTTTCTCATGGTCTGAAAGTCTTTAGGTGCCTTTTGGCAAACTCCAAGCGGGATGTCATGTGCCTTTTACTGAGGAGTGGCTTCTGTCTGGCCACTCTACCATAAAGGCCTGATTGGTGGTGTGCTGCAGAGATGGTTGTCCTTCTGGAAGGTTCTCCCATCTCAACAGAGGAACTCTGGAGCTCTGTCAGAGTGACCATCGGGTTCTTGGTCACCTACCTGACCAAAGCCCTTCTCCCCCAATTGCTAAGCTTGGCCAGGCGGCCAGCTCTAGGAAGAGTCTTAGTAGTTCCAAACTTCTTCCATTTAAGGATGATGGAGGCCACTGTGTTCTTGGGGACCTTCAATGCTGCAGAAATATTTTGGTACCCTTCCCCAGATCTGTGCCTCGACACAATCCTGTCTCGGAGCTCTACGGACAATTCCTTCGACCTCATGGCTTGGTTTTTGCTTTGACATGCACTGTCAACTGTGGGACCTTATATAGACAGGTGTGTGCCTTTCCAAATCATGTCCAATCAATTGAATATACCACAGGTGGACTCCAATCAAGTTGTAAAACATCTCAAGGATGATCAGTGGAAATAGGATGCACCTGAGCTCAATTTAGTCTCATAGCAAATTGTCTGAATACTTATGTAAATAAGGTATTTCTGTCTATTATTTTTAGTACATTTGCTAAAATTTCTAAAAACCTGTTTTTGCTTTGTCCTTATGGGGTATTGTGTGTAGATTGATGAGGGGAAAAAATGATTTAATCCATTTTAGAATAAGGCTGTAATGTAACAAACTGTAGGAAAGTCAAGGGGTCTGAATACTTTCCGAAGGCACTGTATATAGGGAATGGGGTGCCATTTGGGAGTCAAAAATCTATGTTATCAGATCAACTATAAACATAGTGATGGGAGGATGTGATGTCACACATTTTGCCCTCTTTTACTGAGGAAGTTAGTGGAATCAAAGACGATCGATCACCTCTCGCATTTTGGAAGCTATGTTCACTTTTCAGATTTCTATGTTACTTGCATTCACCTAGATATAATCTATATCCAGACATTGTATTTATATTCCTACGTCTCTACACCTCATACACAAACTGGTTGGGTCTAGATAGAAACGTGGTTTCAGTGTGGAGCTAAAGGTAATCTGTTTAATGGTCCAAAAAGTTTGGTTGTAGCTATAAACGTCTCTCCAGGAATACTCTGTCCTTTAACTCTCAGACCTTTACGTGTGTTATTGTTATTGTTCTGTTGTGTTTATGTCACAGGCTGATCTTTTCGGAGGCCGCTTCAGTTTTTTAAAATCTCCTCTCCCTCAAGACACAAATCAACATCAACAAAAAACGATTGGAATTTAACAGTAAATTGCAGCGTTGCACTCAAAAAAAATATATAGAAATGTCAAGTGTTGTATTATCAGCTATGTACAATGTTTTAGCAATGTGCAAATAGTTGTAGTACGAATAGTAGGGGAAGATAAATAAACAGATAAATATTGGTGGTATTTACAGTGTTTGTGCTCCACTGTTTGCACTTTTCTCATGGCAACGTGATGCTGTGATTGCATACTCCGGTATTTCGCCTAACGGATATGGAAGTTTATCAATGTTTGATATGTTTTCAAATTCTTTAGGTCTGTGTCATCTGTGGGAAATATGTATCTCTAATGTGCAGTGGTGGAAAAAGTACCCAATTGTCATACCCAATAAGATATCTTAATAGAAAATGACTCAAGTAAAAGTGAAAGTCACCCAGTAAAATATTACTTGAGTAAAAGTCTAAAAGTATTTGGTTTTAAATGTACTTAAGCATCAAAAGTAAAAATATGTATAATTTCAAATTCCTTATATTAAGCAAACCAGACGGCACGATTTTCTTGTTTTTTAAATTTACAGATAGCCAGGGGCACACTCCAACACTCAGACATAATTTACAAATGAAGCATTTGTGTTTAGTGAATCCGCCAGATCAGGTAGTAGGGATGACCAGGGATGTTCTCTTGATAAGTATGTGAATTGGACCATTTTCCTGTCCTGCTTAGCGTTAATAATGTAACGAGTACTTTTGGGTGTCAGGGAAACTGTATGGAGTAAAAAGTACATTTATTTTCTTTCGGTATGTAGTGAAGTTAAAGTAAAAGTTGTCAAAAATATAAATAGTAAAGTGCAGATACCAAAAAAAAGACTTAAGTAGTACTTTAAAGTATTTTTACTTAAGTACTTTACACCACTGCTAATGTGGTCATACATTTGACAGGAGGTTAGGAAGTGCAGCTCAGTTTCCACCTCATTTTGTGAGCAGTGGGCACATAGCCTGCCTTCTCTTAATAGCAAGACTATGCTCACTGACTAGGTACATAGTCAAGGATTGTATTAATTTTGGGTCAGTCACAGTGGTCAGGTATTCTGCCACTGTGTACTCTGTTTATTTTTTTATTTTTTTTTATTTTTTTATTTCACCTTTATTTAACCAGGTAAGCCAGTTGAGAACAAGTTCTCATTTACAACTGCGACCTGGCCAAGATAAAGCAAAGCAGTGCGATAAAAACAACAACAAAGAGTTACATTTGGGGTAAAAAAACATAAAGTCAAAAAAATACAACAGAAAATATATATATACAGTGTGTGCAAATGTAGCAAGTTATGGAGGTAAGGCAATAAATAGGCTATAGTGCAAAATTCATTACAATTAGTATTAACACTGGAATGCTAGATGTGCAAGAGATTATGTGCAAATAGAGATACTGGGGTGCAAAAGAGCAAAATAAATAACAATATAGGGATGAGGTAGTTGGGTGGGCTAATTTCAGATGGGCTGTGTACAGGTGCAGTGAACGGTAAGGTGCTCTGACAACTGATGCTTAAAGTTAGTGAGGGAGATAAGAGTCTCCAGCTTCACAGATATAGAGCTTCAGAGATTTTGGGTTTAGGGCCAGATAGCATTCCAATTCGCTCAGTGTTTTGGTTGATTCGTTCCAGTGTGTCAATATAGTTGTCTTTTTATTTTCTCATGATTTGGTTGGGTCGAAATGTGTTGCTGTCCTGGGGCTCTGTGGGGTCTGTTTGTGTTTGTGAACAGAGCCCCAGGACCAGCTGGCTGCGGGGACTCTTCTGCAGGTTCATCTCCCTGTAGGTGAGGGCTTTGCGGTGGAATATGTGGGCATCGCTTCCTTTTAGGTGATTGTAGAATTTAACAGCGGGAATAGTCCTAATTCTGCTCTGCATTAATTGTTTGGGTTTTACGTTGTACAGAATGTATATTTATGCAGAATTCTGAATGCCGAGTCTCAATTGGGTGTTGGCCCCGTTTTGTGAATTCTTGGTTGGTTAGTGGACCCCAGACCTCATAACCATAGAGGGCAATGTGTTCTATAACTGATTGAAGTATTTTTTGCCAGATCCTAATTGGTATGTAGAGTTTTATGTTCCTTTTGATAGCATAGAAGGCCCTTGTTGCCTTGTCTCTCAGATCGTTCACAGCTTTGTGGATTTTGCTTGTGGTGTTGCTGTTTAGGCCGAGGTAGGTATGATTCTTTGTGTGCTCTAGGGCAACGGTGTCTAGATATAACGTGTATTTGTTATCCTGGCAACTGGACCTTTTTTGGAAAACCATAATTTTTGTCTTACAGTCAGGGCCCAGGTCTGACTGAATAATATGCCATTTAGCAGACGCTTTTATCCAAAGCGACTTACAGTCATGTGTGCATACATTTTTACGTATGGGTGGTCCCGGGGATTGAACCCACTACCCTGGCGTTACAAGCACCATGCTCTACCAATTGAGCTACAGAGGACCACTGTGCAGAATATCTAGGTGCTGCTGTAGGCCCTCCTTGGTTGGGGGCATGAAGCACCAGATCATCTGAAAACAGTAGACATTTTATTTCTGAATTATATAATGTGTGTATTGATATCAGACAAAAAATCTAATAACATAATGGAAACTGTATTATTGTACCATTACGCCTTTGGATTAAGCCAGAGAGAGAGAGATGGTGGCACACAATAAAGGAGGGATGGAGGGAGGGGGGGACGAACTAAAGCACGGACAAAAGCCTGAAATGATATCGCTGGTAGATATCAGGATGCATGGGATGGCTGCTGTACACTTTGTCTTTCCGGGATGAATAGATGCCTCTGTGGCAGTGATGACAGACAGGCAGACAGGCAGCCTGGTCCGAGGTGAGCTGGGCTGGGCCGCTGAGGACAATTCTGGGGCATTGGGACCGCCAGGACCATAAAAATATTATTCTGTTTATGGGTACACACAATATGGCCAACGCTCGGCCCACCAATTACTCACCAATTGACTTGAATGGGGATTCTCATTTTAGGGATTGTATTTGTATGGCCTGGAGTACACATAGCAGCACTCCTAGGGGTAGGGAAGCAGGGAGGGAGGGAAGCAGGCAGGGAGGGAGGGAAGCAGGGAGGGGAGGGAAGCAGGCAGGGAGGGGAGGGAAGCAGGCAGGGAGGGGAGGGAAGCAGGCAGGGAGGGGAGGGAAGCAGGCAGGGAGGGAGGGAAGCAGGCAGGGAGGGAGGGAAGCAGGCAGGGAGGGAAGCAGGGAGGGAGGGGAGGGAAGCAGGCAGGGATGGGAGGGAAGCAGGGAGGGAGGGAAGCAGGGAGGGGAGGGAAGCAGGGAGGGAGGGAAGCATGGAGGGAGGGGAGGGAAGCAGGCAGGGATGGGAGGGAAGCAGGGAGGGAGGGAAGCAGGGAGGGGAGGGAAGCAGGGAGGGGAGGGATGCAGGGAGGGGAGGGAGGCAGGCAGGGGAGAGGGAAGCAGGCAGGGAGGGAGGGAAGCAGGGAGGGGAGGGGAGGGAAGCAGGCAGGGAGGGAGGGGAACAGGGAGGGGAGGGAATCAGGCAGGGAAGGAGGGAAGCAGGGAGGGGAGGGAAGCAGGCAGGGAGGGGAGGGAAGCAGGCAGGGAGGGGAGGGAAGCAGGGAGGGGAGGGAAGCAGGGAGGGAAGCAGGCAGGGAGGGAAGCAGGGAGGGGAGGGAAGCAGGCAGGGGAGGGAAGCAGGGAGGGGAGGGAAGCAGGCAGGGAGGGGAGGGAAGCAGGGAGGGAGGGAAGCAGGGAGGGGAGGGAAGAAGGGAGGGGAGGGAAGGGAAGCAGGCAGGGATGGAGGGAAGCAGGCAGGGAGGGAAGCAGGGAGTGGAGGGAAGCAGGCAGGGAGGGAGGGAGGGAAGCAGGCAGGGAGGGAAGCAGGGAGGGGAGGGAAGCAGGGAGGGAGGGAAGCAGGCAGGGAGGGAGGGAAGCAGGCAGGGAGGGAGGGAAGCAGGCAGGGAGGGGAGGGAAGCAGGCAGGGAGGGGAGGTAAGCAGGGAGGGGAGGGAAGCAGGCAGGGAGGGGAGGGAAGCAGGGAGGGGAGGGAAGCAGGCAGGGAGGGAGGCAGGGAGGGAAGCAGGGAGGTGTACTCAAAGCTAAGGGATGGTGACTGCATGCTGGATCCACTGCTGTTCTGCCTACAAAAGACTCTCTGTTCTGTTATTGTGGCGCGCCAGTACACACAACTTCAGCCAAGACCAGGAGGAAACGTTAAATCAACAAGGCCCAGGCAGCTAGGCTAGGCTATACACCCACCTGGTTTGAGATGTTTTGGCGTGAGGGTGGAGAGTGCATGAGAACATTGTTTTTAGTGGATGTGGTGAATGGTGGGGCGATACTGCGTCTGTGTTTTAGGGATTTTAGGGAAGAAGAATAATTGTGTGCTTGTTTCAACCGTCCTTGTTAGTGAATTGAGCTATGTTGAAACATTGGTAACAGTACCTATTATGAAATCCCCATGTTTCAAGTGGCTGTTACTATTTAAACTGGCTAGTAAAAATGTAAGCATTTACAATCCGTAGATCTGTGTTTTGTTGTGTATCTATTTTGATGCCGTTTAAGGTTTGCTTCCATTACACAGAGGGTGACAGAACAACAGGAGAGCTCCGTTAGAGATGGTTGTCCTTCTGGAAGGTTCTCCCATCTCCACAGAGGAACTCTGTCAGAGTGACCATCGGGTTCTTGGTCACCTCCCTGACCAAGGCCTTTCTCCCCCGATTGCTCAGTTTGGCTGGGCGGCCAGCTCTAGGAAGAGTCTTGGTGGTTCCAAACTTATTCTATTTATGAATGATGGAGGCCACTGTATTCTTAGGGACCTTCAATGCTGCAGACATTTTTTGGTACCATTCCCCAGATCTGTGCCTCGACACAATCCTGTCTCGGAGCTCTACGGACAATTCCTTCGACCTCATGGCTTGGTTTTTGCTCTGACATGCACTGCCAACTGTGGGACCTTATATAGACAGGTGTGTGCCTTTCCAAATCATGTCTGAGAGAGAGAGAGAACAAACCACTGTGTAACAGATACTACTTAGAGAGACGACCACGCCACAGTGTGGACTTCATGGAGTGGGGGATGAAATAATGCCTCTCCTCTGTATTGAAAGCTGACCGGGAGAAGATTGTCATATATCCTTCTCTTTGTTCCTGACTACAGATTTGTTTTCCTTCTTCAGGAGGGGAGCCTTCCCTACAGCTCTTACAGACTTTTTAGAATTTTATTAGGATCTCCATTAGCTGTTGCGAAAGCAGCAGCTACTCTTCCCTGGGTCCACATGAAACAGGACATAATACTTTTTTTTTTTTTTTTTCACTTTTTTAGTCATTTAGCAGACGCTCTTATCCAGAGCGACTTACAGTTAGTGAGTGCATACATGTTTATATTGCCCACCCCCCGTGGGAATCGAACCCACAACCCTGGCATTGCAAGCGCCATGCTCTACCAACTGAGCTACAGAACATTAATAGACAAGAACAGCTCAAGGACAGAACTACATCAATTTAAAAATGGCACACGTAGCCTACATATCAATACATACACACAAAATATCTAGTCAAATAGGGGAGAGGTGTTGTGCTGTGAGGTGTTGCTTCATCTGTTTTTTTAAACCAGGTTTGCTGTTCATTTGAGCAATATGAGATGGAAGGGAGTTCCATGTAATAATGGCTCTATATAATACTGTATGCTTTCTTGAATTTGTTCTGGATTTTGGGACTGTGAAAAGACCCCTGGTGGCATGTCTGGTGGGGTAAGTGTGTGTGTGTGTCAGAACTGTGTAAAGACCCCTGGTGGCATGTCTGGTGGGGTAAGTGTGTGTGTGTCAGAGCTGTGAAAAGACCCCTGGTGGCATGTCTGGTGGGGTAAGTGTGTGTGTGTCAGAGCTGTGAAAAGACCCCTGGTGGCATGTCTGGTGGTGTAAGTGTGTGTCAGAGCTGTGTGTAAGTTGACTGCAAACAATTAGGAATTTTCAACACATTAATGTTTCTTATAGAAAAAAGAAGTGATGCAGTCAGTCTCTCCTCAACTCTTAGCCAAGAGAGACTGGCATGCATAGTATTTATATTAGCTCTCTGATTACAATGAAGAGCAAGGCTTGCCACTCTGTTCTGGGCCCGCTGCAGCTTAACTAGGTATTTCCTTGCAGCACTCGACCACACGACTTGACAATAATGGGCTGCCATCAGTCAGGACAACTAGAGCCTGCAGGACTTGTTTTTTGGAGTGTGGTGTCATAAAAGCAGAGTATCTCTTTATTACGAACAGACCTCTCCCCATCTTTACAGCCATTGAATCTATACATTTTGACCATGACACATTACAATCTAAGGTAATACCAAGTAATTTAGTAATTTACAGTCGTGGTCAAAGGTTTTGAGAATTACACAAGTATTGGTCTTCACAAAGTTCGCTGCTTCAGTGTTATGAGATATTTTTGTCAGATGTTACTATGGTATACTGAAGTATAATTACAAGCATTCCATAAGTGTCAAAGGCTTTTATTGACAATTACATTTAGTTTATGCAAAGAGTCAATATTTGCAGAGTTGACCCTTCTTTTTCAAGACCTCTGCAATCCGCTCTGTCATGCTGTCAATTAACTTCTGGGCCACATCCTGACTGATGGCAGCCCATTCTTGCATAATCAATGCTTGGAGTTTGTCAGAATTTGTGGGTTTTTGTTTGTCCACCCGCCTCTTGAGGATGGACCACAAGTTCTCAATGGGATTAAGGTCTGGGGAGTTTCCTGGCCATGGACCCAAAATGTCGATGTTTTGTTCCCCAAGCCACTTAGTTATCATTTTTGCCTTATGGCAAGGTGCTCCATCATGCTGGAAAATGCATTGGTCGTCACCAAACTGTTCTTGGATGGTTTGGAGAAGTTGCTCTCGGAGGATGTGTTGGTACCATTCTTTATTCGTGTTCTTAGGCAAAATTGTGAGTGAGCCCACTCCCTTGGCTGAGAAGCAACCCCACACATGAATGGTCTCAGGATGCTTTACTGTTGGCATGACACAGGACTGATGGTAGCGCTCACCTTGTCTTCTCCGGACAAGGTGTTTTCCGGATGCCCCAAACAATCGGAAAGGGGATTCATCAGAGAAAATGACTTTACCCCAGTCCTCAGCAGTCCAATCCCTCTACCTTTTGCAGAATATCAGTCTGTCCCTGATGTTTTTCCTGGAGAGAAGTGGCTTCTTTGCTGCCCTTCTTGACACCAGGCCATCCTCCAAAAGTCTTTGCCTCACTGTGCGTGCAGATGCACTCACACCTGCCTGCTGCAATTCCTGAGCAAGCTCTGCACTGGTGGTGCCCCGATCCCGCAGCTGAATCAACTTTAGGAGACAGTCCTGGCGCTTGCTGGACTTTCTTGGGCGCCCTGACGCCTTCTTCACAACAATTGAACCTCTCTCCTTGAAGTTCTTGATTATCCTATAAATCTTATAAATGGTTGAAAATTTGTATTTGTGTCATTCTCAAAACTTTTGACCACGACTGTAGAGAGCTGCCCTGCGGTACACCACACTTTAAATGTTTGACATTAGAGAAGCTTCCATTAAAGAAAACCCTCTGAGTTCTATTAGATAGATCGCTCTGAACCACGATATGGCAGAGGTTAAAAAGCCATAACACATACGTTTTTTCAACAACAGGTTATGTTCAGTAATATCAAAGGCTGCACTGAAATCTAGCAGTACAGCTCCCACAATCTTCTTATTATCAATTTCTTTCAACCAATCATCAGACATTTGTGTCAGTGCAGTACGTGTTGAGTGCCCTTTTCTATAAGCATGCTGAAAGTCTGTTGTTAATTTGTTTACAGAGAAATAGCATTGTATTTGATGAAACACAGTTTGCTAAGAGCTGGCAGCAATATGATACGTCTGCTGTTAGAGCCAGTAAAGGCCACTTTACCACTCTTGGGTAGCAGAATAGGGTACCACGGTTCAGAGACACTCTCTCTCTCTCCATCTCTCTCTTTTCTCTCTCTGTGTGTTTTCTCTCTCTGTTTCTCTCTCTCTCTCTCTCTCTCTCTCTCTCTCTCTCTCTCTCTCTCTCTCTCTCTCTCTCTCTCTCTCTCTCTCTCTCTCTCTCTCTCTCTCTCTCTCTCTCTCTCTCTCTCTCTCTCTCTCTCTCTCTTTCGTTTTCCATCTTGACTGAGGTGACTCCTCACCTGCTCAGTGACACCTGCCTGTCTGTTTGAGTTCTATCTGCGTTCCCTCTAAAGCCTTCCCCCTCCCCACTTACTTGGCCGAGCACCTTGCTGCCATTCATCTCTCCTGCCAGTGACTGGGGCAGTCATTGAAGCAACCTCACCCCTCCTCTCTCTCTCTTTACCGCCAGGGACTGGGGCAGTCATTGAAGCAACCTCACCCCTCCTCTCTCTCTTTACCGCCAGGGACTGGGGCAGTCATTGAAGCAACCTCACCCCTCCTCTCTCTCTCTCCTGCCAGTGACTGGGGCAGTCATTGAAGCAACCTCACCCCTCCTCTCTCTCTTTACCACCAGGGACTGAGGCAGTCATTGAAGCAACCTCACCCCTCCTCTCTCTCTTTACTGCCAGGGACTGGGGCAGTCATTGAAGCAACCTCACCCCTTCTCTCTCTCTCCTGCCAGTGACTGGGGCAGTCATTGAAGCAACCTCACCCCTCCTCTCTCTCTTTACCACCAGTGACTGGGGCAGTCATTGAAGCAACCTCACCCCTCCTCTCTCTCTTTACCACCAGTGACTGGGGCAGTCATTGAAGCAACCTCACCCCTCCTCTCTCTCTTTACCACCAGTGACTGGGGCAGTCATTGAAGCAACCTCACCCCTCCTCTCTCTCTTTACCACCAGGGACTGGGGCAGTCATTGAAGCAACCTCACCCCTCCTCTCTCTCTCTCCTGCCAGGGACTGGGGCAGTCATTGAAGCAACCTCACCCCTCCTCTCTCTCTCCTGCCAGTGACTGGGGCAGTCATTGAAGCAACCTCACCCCTCCTCTCTCTCTCTCCTGCCAGGGACTGGGGCAGTCATTGAAGCAACCTCACCCCTCCTCTCTCTCTTTACCGCCAGTGACTGGGGCAGTCATTGAAGCAACCTCACCCCTCCTCTCTCTCTTTACCACCAGGGACTGGGGCAGTCATTGAAGCAACCTCACCCCTCCTCTCTCTCTTTACCGCCAGTGACTGGGGCAGTCATTGAAGCAACCTCACCCCTCCTGTCTCTCTTTACCACCAGGGACTGGGGAAGTCATTGAAGCAACCTCACCCCTCCTCTCTCTCTCTCCTGCCAGGGACTGGGGCAGTCATTGAAGCAACCTCACCCCTCCTCTCTCTCTTTACCACGCTGCTGCACAATAGCTTCCCCTGGCAGAGTTCCAAGAGCACTGTTTGTTCGATCACCATCCAGGCCCCTCCCCCCTTTTTATTGGTCTGTGTGACTGAGTGTGAGCGTGTTTGCATAGTTGTTGAGAGGGAAGAAAGAGAGAGTGTGTGTGTATAGTTTTGAAGCCGTGGGGGTGTGGCTGAAAAGTTATGGTGGCTTAAATGCTGAAAAGTTGTAGTCTGATGCATGTTCTAGACCTTTCAAGGAGGGGCTCTCCATCCATCCATCCTTCCTTTTTCTCATCTCATTTCATTTTCCCCCTCCCACACACACTCACCCCATCTCTCTCGTCTTCAAAGCTCAATCCCCAAGCTTCTTTTCTCCGGGCAGGCAGGCCCAGCTCCAGCTGCTTGTCAGGGCAGGGCTGTTGGGTTCCAGCCATTGTCCAGCCTCTAAACCCTGTCCCCTGGGCTGTGGGGTGGCTGCTGGGGAACCGTACCGGACCTCCGCTGGGCATGGCCCTCCATGGTGTGGCTCTGGCCCTCAGCCCCACCAGGCCTTGATGCAGACATTTTTGGGGCCGTGGGTCTCCTTCTCCCAGGCAACGCTGGGCCCTTTGTTTCCAGCCCTGCTGTTTACCCAGGGACTCTCTCCTCCTCTCTCTCTCTCTCTCTCTCTCTCTCTCTCTCTCTCTCTCTCTCTCTCTCTCTCTCTCTCTCTCTCTTCTCTGTCTCTCTCTCTCTCTCTCTCTCTCTCTTTCTCTGTCTCTCTCTGTCTGTCTGTCTGTGTGTAGCTGTTTGATCAAAGTAAGGGTGACTGAGTGGTAGCTTTGGGGCTCCCAGGGTCTTTTGATAGTGTCTGTTTGGTGACCATAAGTTTGTCCGGTGCCTGCAGAGTTCTCTCTCTCTCTCTCTCTCTCTCTCTCTCTCTCTCTCTCTCTCTCTCTCTCTCTCTCTCGCTCTCTCGCTCTCTCTCTCGCTCTCTCTCTCTCTCTCTCTCTCGCTCTCTCTCAGAAGGTTTAGCCTGTTGATCAGGCCCACAGGCTACAGCTTAACTGCCACTGCATCATTTCTTGTAGGGATGGGCATGAGTAGTAGTAGTCAAACGGACGTCAAAACTCGATCTTTAACCAGAAATCGAAATCTTGTCTTGATGACAACGTTAATTTGCTTCGACTCTAGTGTTCCATTTGTAAATGTGCATTTGCGGGGCACAACAAAAAAGAAAGCAAGCCATGCATCACACAGTTCTTCTCCCTAAAATCACTTTCCCCTCTGTTTCTCACTCACTCAATTGCATTCTGACACGCTCCCTCCACACACGCATGCTGAGTTTGCACACAAGCTCCCGTTAGGCCTACAGAAATAAATGCCTATAAAAATGTAGATAACTGATAGGACACACAAGCTACATTCCTTGCCAAATGACGACAGTTTTATAACAAATTCTAAATGGACTGGTTGACTGAAGTAGGGAAATACGTGTTCCAACAACCAGCTGCAGGTTGGGAATAACTGCTTCCTGTCTATTTTCCGCTTAGGCTTCTTTGCGAACTGCTAGTGCCATTTAGAATTAGTTAGCCTAGAAAATTACAAAGAACATGCAGAATAAACTAAATTGAACATCTGTATATTTTGGTTTGTAACCCTGAAAAAAAGGTCTTTCAACTCAACAAATTGAGCCCCGATTCAAATGATCACTCTTTGAGATCACTCTGTTCCAGACACGAGATGTGCATCATTTCGCACCGGCAACTTTTTTCATTTGGAAAAATATTCTGTTATATTTTTATTCTGTTTTATATTACATCATGTTTTTTTTAACTATAAAATAGGTTTCTTGACTGTGATTGCACAGCCATAGGCTTCTACAAGCAAGCACCACTGCTGAGGTTACTGCTTTTTTGGAGATTTGTGTTCCACGATATAATATAACCAGTTGATATTACGGTTTCAATAAATTAATCTTAAATGGCACTTGTTTTTTTTTATTGACTGAATACATACATTACCAGTCAAAAGTTTGGACACACCTACTCATTCAAGGGTTTTTCTTTATTTTTACTATTTTGTACATTGTAGAATAATAGTGAAGACATCAAAACTATGATATAACACATATGGAATCATGTAGTAACCAAAAAAGTGTTAAACAAATCAAAATACAATACAATAATCATTATGACCATCATAATGTACATGCCCTGATGTCAGTCGTCAGTCAAAAAGAGGGTGTCTTGTCCTGCACCTGAAGTCTGCACCTGCATTCATCCCAGTCATCAGCAACAGAGCATTGGGGTAGGTGCATGTCTGACATCAATTTGTGCACAATTACAATGATAATTTAATATGGTGAATTTCAGAAAATTTTATATAACATAAACATACTGTTGACAGGTAGGCTATGGTGTAATGGAATGTTTTGCCTTGTGTGGTAGGTTTTGTGGGTTTTGGCACGCTTATAGTGCATTTGGAAAGTATTCAAACCCCTTGACTTTTTACACATTTTGTTACGTTACAGCCTTATTCTAAAATGGATTAAATAAAAAATTTCCTAATCAAACTGACAAAGCTTAAGAGGATCTGCAGAGAAGAATGGGAGAAACTCCCCAAATACAGGTGTGCCAAGCTTGTAACGTCATACCCAAGAAGACCCAAGGCTGTAATCGCTGCCAAAGGTGCTTGAACAAAGTACTGAGTAAAGGGTCTGAATACTTATGTAAATGTGATATTTCCGTTTTTTTGTTTTAATACATTTACAAACATTTCTAAAAACTAGTTTTTGCTTTGTCATTATGGGGTATTGTGTGTAGATTGATGAGGGGAAAAAAACGATTTAATCCAGTTTAGAATAAGGCTGATATGTAACAAAATGTAGGAAAAGTCAAGGGGTCTGGTTATAGTTGGTTATTGGAAAAGTCAAGGGGTCTGGTTATAGTTGGTTATTGGAAAAGTCAAGGGGTCTGGTTATAGTTGGTTATTGGAAAAGTCAAGGGGTCTGGTTATAGTTGGTTATTGGAAAAGTCAAGGGGTCTGGTTATAGTTGGTTATTGGAAAAGTCAAGGGGTCTGGTTATAGTTGGTTATTTTGTTGTATAAAAGGAAGCCGCTCTTCGTGATTCAGGATATTCAGAGACGTTAGAATCTCCCTTTATTTATTCCTGACCACAACCAACCAACCAACCAACCAACCAATCACAATCCTTCTGAGTGTCAGTTGCGGTCGTTTTCTCCCTCCGAGTTCATTTAGTGGGTTTAAGAACATCTCCAAGGGGAGTCAAACCTACCCCCTCCCACCATCCAAAATCCTCTCTCAGTGGCCGCTCTGTACACCAAACTATAGCAGGGTTACATTTTAATACATCTCTCGCTCTAGCTGTAACTTTTGAGGAAAAAGTGGGAACAATTTCAGATTCAGTGGTTTGCGCTGGGGATGGGCAAAGGACGGAGATAAAGGAGGGAGGAGGGAGGAGGGAGGGGTAAAGAAAAAAATCCCAGGTTTGGCAGTGACACATGGGTTCTCTGTGCAGCGCAGCAAGCGCTAAGTACAAAAGAAACCTGCAGCGGCTCCAGATTCCTCCTAGTCAAGTATCACAGAAATGGGCCCGTCCCAAATGACACTCTATTCCCTATATATCCCCTATGGGCCCTGGTCAAAAGTAGTGCACTATATAGGGAATAGGGTGCAGTTTGGAACTGATCCATTCTTTACTTCAGAACAAGAGACGATTGGGTAAAATAGGGGTGAGGGAGGGAGCCATGGAACCCAATGCACACACACACACACACACACACACACACACACACACTGAACCCAGCACAGCCTCGGTTGGATGCTGCCAGTTAATCTCTCAGATTATTCCTCCCTCTTTCTTTACCCTCCCTCCTTCTCTCTATCTTTTTCTTGTTGTTCTTCCAGGATATTGGTATTACTGAGATGTGAGTTATTGCGCCAATTCCTTGTACATAGAGTTGTATGGTTTGTTTAACGTCGCAAATCATTGGTTTTTGTTTGGCATAGCTTTTTTTTTTTTTTAAAGAGAACAATCAGTCTCAGCATCATGCTGTTACCGTGGTTTTGTCTAACCTGATCATTGGGGAGAATGAGAGAGAGATGGAAGAGAAGGGAGAGGCTCTCTGGCTGTGTCCCAAATCGCCCCCTATTACCTATATAGTGCACTAAAGGGAATAGGGCTGGGAATTGCCAGGGACCTCACTATACGATATTATCACGATACTTAGGTGCCGATACGATATGTATTGCGATTCTCACGATTCTATATGTATTGCGATTCGATACTGTGATTTTATTGCGATTCGATGTTCCAAACATATTGCTCACCATATGTGACCAACCTGCTCGATTCGGTCTTATGTTGGATAAAAGTACAGACTCGGAGCTAGAATATGGTATATCATACACTACAGTAGAGGAACAATGGTAAAGTAACTCTGCTTTGAAAGTTGATAAACTTGTAAACCCACTTTTGAGAAAATGGCCCTTAAATGTTTTGGTACACTTACAGGAGAGCTCTTCTTTGTCTACACCCATTCAGCATCGTTCACACCCTCTTAAGCCTTAGCCCCACCCATCTCTTTAAGGATTCACCATGAGGCCATGTACTAAAGAACCAAAGATTAAGACTAAAGGCTGGTTTATACTACGTCTATTGACAGTTGTCGCAGTGACATAAACATTTTATTGTCGTCCGACATAAAACTTGTTGACGTTGTTATGAAAAAGTATAAACACAAAAACTACAGGTTGCATGACAGCAGCTTGGTGGTGTATTTTAACACCAATAAACCCACCCGTTTAAAAATGAATTTGGTATATGTCAATCTAGCAAACCAGGCAACTGAAAGTAACTTTCTAAACAATGTTTTGGCTCATTTCTAGCTTTTTAGCTAGCTAGCTAACGTTAAGTTAGCAGTCTAGCCAGTCCAAATAATGACATATCATATAGCTGACAACGTCTTCACTTTAGCTCATTTGCATTTTAATATTACAGGAAAATAAACTCACAACAAGATCATTATTTACAAGTTAATGGCTAGTTCAATTACAGAAAATAGCTTATGGTTGTGAGTGTGATGAAATAAAATCAGGGCATTCTACCGGAGATTTTTAGAACTTGGACACTGTCTTGTTGGCCTAACGTTAGGTCCTAATTTGACTTTGGTGCAGGTCATGTTGTTCTTCACATTACCGTCTCTGGTAAACACATACTATATCAAATATAATCAAAGTTTATTTGTCACATGCACAGGATACTACCCTCCATGAATCTGAAGGTAGTTAACCAAGCAGGTTCAATGTTAGCTAGCTAGCTAACATTAGGCTATAACTAGCAATGCAAATGGCTCTGAGATATGAATAATATTACTACACAGATCAAACACGTAATGTTAGCTAGCAAGCCAGCTAGCTAACATTAGCTAGCTAGCTAACAGTACGATTTAACTTGTAATGAAAACTTTTTGATCAAATTTGAAACGTATAATATCTGAAAATGTAGCTAGCTAGACTCTCTTACCCGTATACATGGATGAATTATTCTCCCTCTGTCACGGAGACAGGTGTTTTATACAACAGCCTTCTGTGTGTTCTCTTTTCGACTCCCTCTGCATATTTGCAATCAAACTGCATAATTTTCTCCATCTCCTTAGCTATCATACTCTGCTTCCACAGGGCATTCCACTGATTTCAAAACTCGGTCCTCCAGAAAGTGGAGAGCAACACTTTTGCAGTTCTACGTGATATTGTTAGATAATATTACCTACACATACTGACCAGCTCATGTTATAGACAGAAGCATGCTACATGGGCTCCCGATTGGCGCAGCGGTCTAAGGCACTGCATCTTAGTGCTTGAGGTGTCACTATAGACCTCCTGGTTCGATTCCAGGCTGTATCACAACCGGCCGTGATTGGGAGTCCCATAGGGCGGCGCACAATTGGCCCAGTGTCGTCCAGGTTTGGCCGGTGTAGGCTGTCATTGTAAATAAGAATTTGTTCTTAACTGACTTGCTTAGTTAAATAAATACATACAAAAACATGGCAGACCAATCTGAACTCATCTCTCGGCATGTACAGCCCATGCATTATCTCAAACGCATTTTGATAAAAAAATATATGTTTACGTTCAAATGCCTCCTGTGAAGTAGTGATGCTGACATACGCCTAGTTTCTAGAAACTTGTCACATATGTCTGCTGTAGTGGGACAAGAGAGACATATGTGAGATATATACAAAATCAGCAGGGGATCAAATACTTTTTTCCCTCACTGTGTATATGTATGTGTGTGTGTGTGTGTATATATATATATACAGTGGGGAGAACAAGTATTTGATACACTGCCGATTTTGCAGGTCTTCCTACTTACAAAGCATGTAGAGGTCTGTAATTTTTATCATAGGTACACTTCAGCAGTGAGAGACGGAATCTAAAACAAAAATCCAGAAAATCACATTGTATGATTTTTAAGTAATTAATTTGCATTTTATTGCATGACATAAGTATTTGATCACCTACCAACCAGTAAGAATTCCGGCTCTCACAGACCTGTTGGTTTTTCTTTAAGAAGCCCTCCTGTTCTCCACTCATTACCTGTATTTTACTGCACCTGTTTGAACGTGTTACCTGTATAAAAGACACCTGTCCACACACTCAATCAAACAGACTCCAACCTCTCCACAATGGCCAAGACCAGAGAGCTGTGTAAGGACATCAGGGATAAAATTGTAGACCTGCACAAGGCTGGGATGGGCTACAGGACAATAGGCAAGCAGCTTGGTGAGAAGGCAACAACTGTTGGCGCAATTATTAGAAAATGGAAGAAGTTCAAGATGACGGTCAATCACCCTCGGTCTGGGGCTCCATGCAAGATCTCACCTCATGGGGCATCAATGATCATGATGAAGGTGAGGGATCAGCCCAAAACTACACGGCAGGACCTGGTCAATGACCTGAAGAGAGCTGGGACCACAGTCTCAAAGAAAACCATTAGTAACACACTACGCTGTCATGGATTAAAATCCTGCAGCACACGCAAGGTCCCCCTGCTCAAGCCAGCGCATGTCCAGGCCCGTCTGAAGTTTGCCAATGACCATCTGGATGATCCAGAGGATTCTTTGGGGATGCTTTTCTGCAAAGGGGACAGGACGACTGCACCGTATTGAGGGGAGGATGGATGGGGCCATGTATCGCGAGATCTTGGCCAACAACCTCCTTCCCTCAGTAAGAGCATTGAAGATGGGTCATGGCTGGGTCTTCCAGCATGACAACGACCCGAAACACACAGCCAGGGCAACTAAGGAGTGGCTCCGTAAGAAGCATCTCAAGGTCCTGGAGTGGCCTAGCCAGTCTCCAGACCTGAATCCAATAGAAAATCTTTGGAGGGAGCTGAAAGTCCGTATTGCCCTGCGACAGCCCCGAAACCTGAAGGATCTGGAGAAGGTCTGTATGGAGGAGTGGGCCAAAATCCCTGCTGCAGTTTGTGCAAACCTGATCAAGACCTACAGGAAACGTATGTCTCTGTAATTGCAAACAAAGGTTTCTGTACCAAATATTAAGTTCTGCTTTTCTGATGTATCAAATACTTATGTCATGCAATAAAATGCAAATTAATTACATAAAAATCATACAATGTGATTTTCTGGATTTTTGTTTTAGATTCCGTCTCTCACAGTTGAAGTGTACCTATGATAAAAATTACAGACCTCTACATGCTTTGTAAGTAGGAAAACCTGCAAAATCGGCAGTGTATCAAATACTTGTTCTCCCCACTGTGTATATATATTTGTTTTAATACATTTTTATTAATTTACTTTTTACCCCCTTTTCTCTCCAATTTTGTGACATCCAATTGGTAGTTGTCTTGTCCCATCGCTGCAACTCCCATACAGACTCTGGAGAGGCGAAGGTCGAGAGCCACGCGTCCTCCGAAACACGACCCTGCCAAGCCGCACTGCTAGTTGATACACTGCTCGCTTAACCCGGAAGCCAGCCGCACCAATCTGTCGGAGGAAACACCTTAAAGCTGGCGGCTGAAGTCAGCGTGCATGCGCCCGGCCCACCACAAGGAGTCGCTAGAGCGCGATGGGACAAGGACATCCCGGCCCGCCAAACCCTCCCCTTACCTGGACGACGCTGGGCCAATTGTGCGCCGCCTCATGGGTCTCCCGGTCGCGGCCGGCTGCGACACAGTCTCGGATGGAACCCAGGTCTGTTGTGACGCCTCAAGCACTGCGATGTAGTGCCTTAGACCGCTGCGCCACTCGGGAGGCCGAGAAAATGAGTTTTGATCAGTCTTGGAAATAAAAGTGCTGAAAACAAATTGTCTCCCTATCTAAAAAGAAGCTGCAGAACAAGCTATGAAGGAAAAATTGTTTTGGGGCAGGTACAACCAACTAGCAAAAAATGTATATTGTGAGATTGTCAAAATTATACAATATGATATATCACTAATAAGGAATAGGGTGCCATTTGGGACACGCCCTCTGTCTGAAAGCAGATAGATATATGGCTCCTAGCTGGTCTCCCATTGGCAGATCAGATGATACCTAGTTTAGTTTCACATTTCATGTCGTGAGGTTTTCCCCCTCTATACCTCATCTGATCTGGTCAAAATAAACTGCCATGTTAGTGTCTTCTTAGGTAATGGGTTCAAATATCTCTTATTGCTTGAGTAGTAGTATTGGCAATACAGAGGGACCTGGTTGCTTTCTATGGGAGAAACTCCATTGCATACTCCTCAAATCCTCTCTCCTCGCCTCCTTTTCAAAACCCATTGAATGAGAAAGCCAGAGGTCCCTCCTCGCTGACCTCCTCCTCCAATGGGTTTTGAGAAGCAGGCGAGGAGAGAATGTGAGGAGTGTGCAATTGAGATTCTCCCTATGTTTATGAAGTTTGGTAGCAGTTTGGGAAATGCCACATTGGTTGAAAACCTTGTAGATATTCCAATGCTGAAAGTGGTACAGCTTTATTGTAAAGTCCTGCCCCTGCACTAGGGTTAGACTGCACACCCATAGGGTGTGCAGTCTAACTGGTAGAGTACGGCGCTTGTAACGCCAAGGTAGTGGGTTCGATCCCCGGGACCACCCATACACAAAAAAATGTATGCACGCATGACTGTAAGTCGCTTTGGATAAAAGCGTCTGCTAAATGGCATATTATTATTTATTATTATAGTACACACACCCATAGGATAACTGCTGTGACAAAGTACACACACCCATAGGATAACTGCTGTGATATAGTACACACACCCATAGGATAACTGCTGTGACAAAGTACACACACCCATAGGATAACTGCTGTGACATAGTACACACACCCATAGGATAACATAGTACACACACCAATAGCATAATTGCTGTGACATAGTGTAGAGTGTCCAAGGCAGTGATGTGGTTGTTATTCATTCAGAATAAGTTGTCTTCTGATTCCAATATAGAAGAAGAGACAAGCCAGGCTATGGCTGAGGGTTTTTATAATGCAACGCAACACAACACACACACACACACACACACACACACACACACACACACACACACAAACAAACCCGGCCCCCTCCAGTCACAATAACCCCCTCCAGCCATGGCAAAGAGACAAGTCTCTGGTTTGAAGTACTTCCAAATAGCTTCCGGTGTTCCTGTGTGTGTCGTCCAAGGTCCTGACTGGGCCTGGGCTATGGCTCCTTTGGCTCTCTGTTTCTCTGGCAACTGGACAGACCTGCTTCCAATCCCCCTCCCCCCTCTCTCTGTCTCTGTCTCTCTTTATGTCTCTGTTTCTCTCTCTCTATGTCGCTGTCTGTCTCTATGTCTCTACAGTTCTCTGTATCGCTGTCTCTCTCTGTTTCTCTCTCTCGCTCTCAATTCAAATCAATTAAATTCAAAGGGCTTTATTGGCATGGGAAACATATGGTTACATTGCCAAAGCAAATCTCTCTCTGTCTCTCTGTCTCTCTCTCAATTCAATTCAATTCAAAGGGCTTTATTGGCATGGGAAACATATGTTTACATTGCCAAAGCAAGTGAAATAGATAATAAACAAAAGTGAAATAAACAATAAAAAATTAACAGTAAACATTGCACTCACAAACGTTCCAAAGGAAAAAAACATTTCAAATGTCATATTATGGCTAAATAAAGTGTTGTAACGATGTGGAAATAGTCTGGGTAGCCATGATTAGCTGTTCAGGAGTCTTATGGCTTGGGGGTAGACTTGCCGTGCGGTAGCAGAGAGAACAGTCTATGACTAGGGTGGCCGGAGTCTTTGACCATTTTTAGGGCCTTCCTCTGACACCGCCTGGTATAGAGGTCCTGGATGGGAGGAAGCTTTGCCCAAGTGATGTACCGGGCCGTACGTATTACCCCCTGTAGTGCCTTGCGGTTGGAGGCCTAGCAGTTGCCATACCAGGCGGTGATGCAACCAGTCAGGATGCTCTCGATGGTGCAGCTGTATAACTTTTTGAGGATCTGAGGACCCATGCCAAATCTTTTCAGTCTCCTGAGGGGAATAGGCTTTGTCGTGCCCTCTTCACGACTGTCTTGGTGTGTTTGGACCATGATAGTTTGTTGGTGATGTGGACACCAAGGAACTTGAAGCTCTCAACTTGTTCCACTACAGCCCCGTCGATGAGAATGGGGGCGTGCTCAGTCCTCTTTTTTGTTCCTGTAGATTTTCCTGTTTGTCCTGATCACGTTGAGGGAGAGGTTGTTCTCCTGGCACCACACGGCCAGGTTTCTGACCTCCTCCCTATAGGCTGTCTCATCGTTGTCGGTGATCAGGCCTACCACTGTTGTGTCGTCGGCAAACTTAATGATGGTGTTTGAGTCGTGCCTGGCCATGCAGTCATGGGTGAACAGGGAGTACAGGAGGGGACTGAGCACGCACCCCTGAGGGGCCCCCGTGTTGAGGATCAGCATAGCAGATGTGTTGTTACCTACCCTTACCAACTGGGGGCGGCCCGTCAGGAAGTCCAGGATCCAGTTGCAGAGGGAGGTGTTTAGTCCCAGGGTCCTTAGCTTAGTGATGAGCTTTGAGGGCACTGTGGTGTTGAATGCTGAGCTGTAGTCAATTAATAGCATTCTCACATAGGTGTTCCTCTTGTCCAGGTTGGAAAAGGCAGTGTGGAGTGCAATAGAGATTGCATCATCTGTGGATCTGTTGGGGCGGTATGCAAATTGGAGTGGGTCTAGGGTTTCTGGGATAATGGTGTTGATGTGAGCCATGACCAGCCTTTCAAAGTACTTCATGGCTACAGACGTGAGTGCTACGGGTCGGTAGTCATTTAGGCAGTTTAACTTAGTGTTCTTGGGCACAGGGACTATGGTGGTCTGCTTGAAACATGTTGGTATTACAGACTCAGTCAGGGACATGTTGAAAATGTCAGTGAAGACACTCGCCAGTTGGTCCTGCGGCCTTGTGAATGTTGACCTGCTTAAAAGTCTTACTCACATCGGCTACGGAGAGCGATCACATAGTCATCCTGAACAGCTGATGCTCTCATGCATGCTTCAGTGTTGCTTGCTTCGAAACGAGCATAGAAGCGATTTAGCTCGTCTGGTAGGCTTGTGTCACTGGGCAGCTCACGGCTGTGCTTCCCTTTGTAGTCTGTAATAGTTTTCAAGCCCTGCCACATCCGACGAGCGTCGGAGCCGGTGTAGTACGATTCAATCTTAGTCCTGTATTGACTCTTTGCCTGTTTGATGGTCGTCCGAGGGCATAGCGGGATTTCTTATAAGCGTTCGGGTTAGAGTCCCGCTCCTTGAAAGCGGTAGCTCTACCCTTTAGCTCAGTGTGGATGTTGCCTGTAATCCATGGCTTCTGGTTGGGGTATGTACGTACGGTCACTGTGGGGACGACGTCATCGATGCACTAATTGATGAAGCCAGTGACTGATGCGGTGTACTCCTCAATGGTGTCGGAAGAATCCCGGAACATATTCCAGTCTGTGCTAGCAAAACAGTCCGTTAGCTTAGCATCTGCGTCATCTGACCACTTCCTTATTAACCGAGTCACTGGTGCTTCCTGTTTTAGTTTTTGCTTATAAGCAGGAATCAGGGGGATAGAGTTATGGTCAGATTTGACAAATGGAGGGTGAGGGAGAGCTTTGTACGCATCTCTGTGTGTGGAGTAAAGGTGGTCAAGAGTTTTTTTCCTCTGGTTGCACATTTAACATGCAGGTAGAAATTAGGTAAAACAGATTTAAGTTAGCCTGCATTAAAGTCCCCAGCCACTAGGAGCGCTGCCTCTGGATGAGCGTTTTCCTGTTTACTTATGGCCTTATACAGCTCATTGAGTGCAATCTTAGTGCCAGCATCGGTTTTTGGTGGTAAATAGACAGCTATGAAAAATATAGATGAAAACTCTCTTGGTAAATCGTGTGGTCTACAGCTTATCATGAGATACTCTACCTCTGGTGAGCAAAACCTCGAGATTTTATGCACCAGCTGTTGTTTACAAATATACACAGACCGCCACCCCTTGTCAGCCGTTCTATCCTGCCGATGTAGCGTATATCCCGCCAGCTGTATGTTATCCATGTTGTCGTTCAGCCACGACTCGGTGAAACATGAAATATTACAGTTTTTTTTGTCCCGTTGGTAGGATAACCTTAATCTTAGGTCATCCAATTACTTTTCAAATGATTGAACATTGGCTAATAGGATTGATGGAAGAGGCAGTTTACTTGCTCGCCGTCGGATCCTTAAAAGGCACCCCGACCTACGTCCACGATATCTCCGTCTCTTTCTCATGCGAATGACAGGGATTTGGGCCTTGTCGGGTGTCTGTAGAATATCCTTTGCGTCCGACTCGTTGAAGAAAAAAATCTTCGTCCAATACGAGGTGAGTAATCGCTGTCCTGATATCCAGAAGCTCTTTTTGGTCATAAGAGACGGTGGCAGAAACTTTATATACAGAATAAATTACAAATAATGTGAAAAAAACACACATAATAGTACAATTGGTTAGAGGGCTGTAAAACGGCAGCCATCTTCTCCGGTGCCATTTAGGAAGTGCAGCTCAGTTTCCACCTCAATTTGTGGGCAGTGTGCACATAGCCTGTCTTCTCTTGAGAGAGTCTGTATATAGTCAAAGCTCCCACTCCTCTTTCTCTTCTAGTTAGAGCCAGTTTGCGCTGTTCTGTGAAGGGAGTAGTACACAGCGTTGTACGAGATCTTCATTTTCTTGGCAATTTCTCGCATGGAATAGCCTTCATTTCTCAGAACAAGAATAGACTGATTAATTTCAGAATAAAGTTATTTGTTTCTGGCCATTTTGAGCCTGTAATCGAACCCACAATTGCTGATGCTCCAGATACTCAACTAGTCTCAAGAAGGCCAGTTTTATTGCTTCTTTAATCAGCACAACAGTTTTCAGCTGTGCTAACATAATTGCAAAAGGGTTTTCTAATGCTCAATTAGCCTTTTAAAATGATAAACTTGGATTAGCAAACACAACATGCCATTGGAACACAGGACTGATGGTTGCTGATAATGGGCCTCTGTACGCCTATGTAGATATTCCATTAAAAATCAGTTGTTTCCAGCTACAAAAGCCATTTACAACATTAACAATGTTTACACTGTATTTCTGATGAATTTGGTGTTATTTTAATGGACAAAAAAATTGCTTTTCTTTCGAAAACAAGGACATTTCTAAGTGACCCCATACTTTTGAACGGTAGTATATTTATTTATTTATTTATTTATTTCCTTTATTATTTTCCCCTAGCCTTAGCAACCCTCCCCTAATTGGAGTAAATGAATGGACCAAAACACTTAGGCTTCTACTTCCAGCTTATACATTTTACGGACACAGTATATTTTTTACAATAGTTATCATTTGTTTGCTTTTAGTCCCATCCTTCAGCTACCCTCAACCCGTCTCTCTGTCTCTCTCTCTGTCTCTCTGTCTCTGTCTCTCTGTCTGTAGCGTTATTCCCAGGAAATGGCCTAGGTTTTGGTTATTCACATTCTAATTTCCTCTGGAATATCATTAGACTGAGTTGGAGCGCCTGCCGTCCCAACGTTCCTCTTGGATGGCGGATCAGGGCTTTCCTCCCAACCCGACTGCTTCCTAACCATTTCCTCTCCAGGTCGTGTTGAAAGGTGATGGCACCGACGACATGCCCGCGGCCCATCGCTTTTCACAGAAACTAGAGTGAGCATGGAAGGAAGGAGAGAAAAAATGGAAAGAGTGTGAGAGGGGCGGTAGAGGGAGAGTGTGTGTGTGTGAGAGAGTGGTGTCATACAAGTTTGTTTTTTTAACAAGGAAACGTGACATTAAAATAGTTTTCCTTTGTGGTTCTCCCCTTCGTGTTGTTCTTTCATGTCAGTATATTTGAATGTATCAGAGAGGTTAATTGCTTGTGACATTAAATGAGTTCCAGATGTGGTCTGTCTGTCCGTGCACCCCTCTCTTTCTCTCTTCTTCTCTAATTCTCTTTCCCTCTTTCTTGCTCTCGCTCTCTCTCTCACTCACTCACTCACTCACTCACTCACTCACTCACTCACTCACTCACTCACTCACTCACTCACTCCCCAGACACCACTTCTCTACCTTTCCTCCCAGAAGGGTCGGCATGCCCTCGACGGTGCGACCCAGAAGTTATGTAGGTGAACACTTCCTTGTGGTGTAGTAGGAGCACCAGTTAGTGTTTCCAAAAGACAACAAGACCAAGGCGGGGAAACCCGAGACTAGCGCTAATAACCCTCTGCCCCCTCCTCCTCCCCTCCCCTCTCCCCCTCCTCCTCCCCTCCCCTCTCCCCCCTCCCTTCCCCTCTCCCCCCCTCCCCCCTTGCAAAAAAAGATTGCAGTTTTGAAACTGCAGTAAAAGTGCAGTAACTGCAGTCGACTGTGGTATCTTGGATGCAGTAATTGCAGAATAACTGCAGGATACTGCAAAATTACTGCAGTAAAAAAAAACAGTTATTTTGGACGCAGTATTTGCCGCATACTGCAGTTATACTGGACTCTGACTGCAATCTTTTTTCGTAAGGACCCTGCTACACTCTGCCTCCCCCTGTGTCTCTGCCTCCCCCTGCGTCTCTCTGCCTCCCCCTGTGTCTCTGACTCCCCCTGCGTCTCTCTGCCTCCCCCTGCGTCTCTCTGCCTCCCCCTGCGTCTCTGTCTCTCCCTGCGTCTCTGCCTCCCCCTGCGTCTCTGCCTCCCCCTGCGTCTCTGCCTCCCCCTGCGTCTCTGTCTCCCTCTGCATTTAGGCAAACATTTTTGCTCGACTGGTGCATGGCCTGTATATGAAGGCGTGTGTGTGTGTGTGTGTGTGTGTGTGTGTGTGTGTGTGTGTGTGTGTGTGTGTGTGTGTGTGTGTGTGTGTGTGTGTGTGTGTGTGTGTGTGTGTGTGTGTGTGTGTGTGTGTGTGTGTGTGTGTGTGTGTGTGTGTGTGTGTGTGTGTGTGTGTGTGTGTGTGTGTGTGTGTGTGTGTGTGTGTGTGTGTGTGTGTGTGTGTGTGTGTGTGTGTGTGTGTGTGTGTGTGTGTGTGTGTGTGTGAGGACTCATTGTGTCCCCAGTGTGGATTGGGTTAAAAACATGACTCTCTTTCCCTGAAGGCTAGCAGTTGTGGTGAGTCACACTGGCAGGGGAGACCCTACTAGCTTATGTAAACAACATACTGCATCAGAACCCAACACTTAGCCTAGCCTCCAGTCAAACACCTAGCCTAGCCCCCAGTCAAACACCTATCCCCCAGTCAAACCCCCAGTCAAACACTTAACCTAGCCCCTTATCAGCACCTAGCCTAGCCCCCAATCCAGCCCCTAGCTGAACCCCCAGTCCATCGCCTAGCATAGCCTAGCCCCCAGTCCAACGCCTAGCCTAGCCCCCAGTCAAACGCCTATTCTAGCCCCTAGTCAAATGCCTAGCCCCCAGTCAAACGCCTAGCCCCCAGTCAAACGCCTAGCCCCCAGTCAAACGCCTAGCCCCCAGTCAAACGCCTAGCCCCCAGTCAAATGCCTAGCCCCCAGTCAAACACTCAGTAGTCAGTACATATGGCTGCCATGCCTGTGTTTGTGCAGTTGTTGTTGTTGAGGTCACTGTCTGTGCTATGCTAGGCTGTGCTTGGCTGGGATTTGCTCTGTTGTGCTGGACTAGACTGGGCTACTCTGTGCTGTGTATGGGGGATGTAGAGGAGTGATGTAGGAACAGGGCAGGGTGATGGTATGAACAGTATGGAGCTGAGCTGACTGGCCTATTCTGTGCTGTGTCTGGGCGATTGTAGCGGGGATGGGACAGTATGGGGTGATGCAGACAGGCAATGTAGGACCCGGGGGTAGGGGAGGGGAGGGAGTGTGTGGAGTTGATGGTGTGACCTTTAAATCGAGCCCTGCCTGCCTCGTCCTCTGAGGAGAGTCTGGATTAGAGTAGTCATCTCTTCAGATCTACCTTTAGCTGCTATACCCTGCTGCTGAAGCACTCTAACAGCCTGGAGAGACCATGCCCAACACACACACACGCACGCACGCACACACACACACGCACACGCACACGCGCACACACACACACACACACACACACACACACACACACACACACACACACACACACACACACACACACACACACTCCCCTGCCAGTGGTAGGCCTGATCACCGACAACGATGAGACAGCCTATAGGGAGGAGGTCAGAGATCTGGCCGTGTGGTGCCAGGACAACAACCTCTCCCTCAACGTGACCAAGACAAAGGAGATGATTGTGGACTACAGGAAAAAAAAGAGGACTGAGCACGCCCCCATTCTCATCGACGGGGCTGTAGTGGAACAGGTTGAGAGCTTCAAGTTCCTTGGTGTCCACATCACCAACGAACTATCATGGTCCAAACACACCAAGACAGTCGTGAAGAGGGCACGACAAAGCCTATTCCCCCTCAGGAGACTAAAAAGATTTGGCATGGGTCCTCAGATCCTCAAAAAATTCTACAGCTGCACCATCGAGAGCATCCTGACTGGTTGCATCACCGCCTGGTATGGCAACTGCTTGGCCTCTGACCGCAAGGCACTACAGAGGGTAGTGCGTACGGCCCAGTACATCACTGGGGCAAAGCTCCCTGCCATCCAGGACCTCTATACCAGGCGGTGTCAGAGGAAGGCCCTCAAAATTGTCAAAGACTCCAGTCACCCTAGTCATAGACTGTTCTCTCTGCTACCGCACGGCAAGCGGTACCGGAGTGCCAAGTCTAGGTCCAAAAGACTTCTCAACAGCTTCTACCCCCAAGCCATAAGACTCCTGAACAGCTAATCATGGCTACCCGGACTATTTGCACTGCCCCCCCACCCCATCCTTTTTACGCTGCTGCTACTCTGTTAAGTATTTATGCATAGTCACTTTAACTCTACCCACATGTACATATTACCTCAACTAGCCGGTGCCCCCGCACATTGACTATGCAACGGTACCCCCCTGTATATATAGCCTCCCTACTGTCACTTTATTCTATTGTGTATATATAGCCTCCCTACTGTCACTTTATTTTTTACTTCTGCTCTTTTTTTTCTCAACACTTTTTTGTTGTTGTTTTATTCTTACTTTTTTGTTTAAAATAAATGCACTGTTGGTTAAGGGCTGTAAGTAAGCATTTCACTGTAATGTCTGCACCTGTTGTATTCGGCGCATGTGACCAATAAAATTTGATTTGATTTGATTTGATTTGACACACACACACACACAAAGGTAAAGGCAATAAGACTTTTTTGATTGAGGATTCAGAAGAAGCCACTTTGATTCATTTATTTAGCGGAGGACACCTTGATGTCAGGGAGGAGTTTGCATAATCAGCAGGTGGCTTTGGTCATCTAGGTTGCGTCCCAAATAGGGCACTATTCCCTATATATAGAGTTGCCGTTTGGCCGCAGCCCTGAAATTGTGCTGTGTGTTATCTCAGTCATCCTGAAGGGTTAAAGGGATCAGAGCATTTGATGAAGGACAGACGAAGCACTAGGTAACGTTTGCATGCATGGAGCTACTTATTTTCTCTCTCTCTCTCTCGCTCTCTCTCAATTTCAATTCAAGGGGAGGGGCTTTATTGGCATGGGAAACATATGTTAACATTGGCAAAGCAAGTGAAATAGATAATAAATAAAAGTGAAATAAAAAGTGAAGGGTAAATATTACACTCATAAAAGTTCCAAAAGATTAAAGACATTTCAAATGTCATATTATGTCTATATACAGTGTTGTACAAATTGGAAAATAAATCAACATAAATATGGGTTGTATTTACAATGGTGTTTGTTTTTCACTGGTTGCCCTTTTCTTGTGGCAATAGGTCACGAATCTTGCTGCTGTGATGGCACACTGTGGTGTTTCTCCCAATAGATATGGGAGTTTATCCAAATTGGATTTGTTTTCAAATTCTTTGTGGGTCTGTTTAATCTGAGGGAAATACAGTGCATTGGGAAAGTATTCAGACCCCTTTACTTTTTCCACATTTTGTTATGTTACAGCCTTATTCTAAAATTGATTAAATCGTTTTTTCCCCCTCATCAATCTACACATAATAACCCATAATGACAAAGCATAAACATGTTTTTAGAAATTTCAGCAAATAAATAAATAAAATAAACTGATATCTCATTTACATAAATATTCAGACCCTTGACTCAGTACTTTGTTGAAGCACCTTTGGCAGCAATTACAGCCTTGAGTCTTCTTGGGTATGACGCTACAAGCTTGGCACACCTGTATTTGGGGAGCTTCTCCCATTTCTTCTCTGCAGATCCTCTCAAGCTCTGTCAGGTTGGATGGGGAGCGTCGCTGCACAGCTATTTTCAGGTCTCTTCAGAGAGGTTTGATCGGGTTCAAGTCTGGGCTCTGGCTGGGCCACTAAAGTACATTCAAAGACTTGTCCCGAAGCCACTCCTGCGTTGTCTTGGCTTTGCGCTTAGGGTTATTGTCCTGATGGAACGTGAACCTTCGTCCCAGTCTGAGGTCCTGAGTGCTCTGGAGCAGGTTTTCATCAAAGGACTCTCTGTACTTTGCTCCGTTCATCTTTCCCTCGATCCTGACTAGTCTCCCAGTCCCTGCCGCTGAAAAAGATCCCCACAGCATGATGTTGCCACCACCATGCTGCACCGTAAGGATGGTGCCAGGTTTCCTCCAGATGTGACACTTGACATTCAGGCCAAATAGTTCAATCTTGTTTTCCTCAGACCAGATAATCTTGTTTCTCATGGTCTGAGAGTCCTTTAGGTGCCTTTTGGCAAACTCCAAGCGGCTGTCATGTGCCTTTTACTGAGGAGTGGCTTCTGTCTGGCCACTCTACCATATAGGCCTGATTGGTGGAGTGCTGCAGAGATGGTTGTCCTTCTGGAACGTTCTCCCATCTCCACAGAGGAACTCTGGAGCTCTGTCAGAGTGACCATCGGGTTCTTGGTCATCTCCCTGACCAAGGCCCTTCTCCCCCGATTGCTCAGTTTGGCCGGGCAGCCAGCTCTAGGAAGAGTCTTGGTGGTTCCAAACTTCTTCCATTTAAGAATGATGGAGGCCAGTGTGTTCTTGGGGACCTTCAATGCTGCAGACATTTTTTGTACCCTTCCCCAGATATGTGCATCGACATAATCCATTCTCAGAGCTCTACGGGCAATTCCTTCGACCTCATGGCTTGGTTTTTGCTCTTGACATGCACTGTCAACTGTGGGACCTTATATAGACATGTGTGCCTTTCCAAATCATGTCCAATCAAATTAATTTACCACAGCTTGACACCAATCAAGTTGGAAATAGTGGAAATAGGATGCCACTAGCTCAATTTCGAGTCTCATAGCAAAGGGTCTGAATACTTATATAAATAAGGGATTTAAAAAAAATATTTTTTTTATACATTTGCAAAAATGTCTAAACCTGTTTTCACTTTGACATTATGGGGTATTGTGTGTAGATTGATGAGGGGGGGAAAATAAGGCTGTAACGTAACAAAATGTGGAAAAAGGGAAGGGGTCTGAATACTTTCCGAATGCACTGTATGTGTTAGGTTAGGAAGTGCAGCTCAGTTTCCACCTCATTTTATGGGCAGTGTGCACATAGGCAGACCTGGCTCTCAAGAGAAGACAGGCTATGGTGGCCTTTCTCAATAGCAAGGCTATGCTCACTGAGTCTGTACATAGTCAAAGCGTTCCTTAATTTTGGGTCAGTCACAGTGGTCAGGTATTCAAATAGCATTCTAGTTTGCTCAAGTTTTATTTGTTAATTCTTTCCAATGTGTCAAGTAATTATATTTTTGTTTTCTCTTGATTTGGTTGGGTCTAATTGTGTTGCTGTCCTGGGGCTCTGTGGGGTCTGCTTGTGTTTGTGAACAGAGCCCCAGGACCAGCTTGCTTAGGGGACTCTTCTCCAGGTTCATCGCTCTGTAGGTGAGGGCTTTGTTATGGAAGGTTTGGGAATCGCTTCCTTTTAGGTGGTTGTAGAATTGAATGGCTCTTTTCTGGATTCTGATAATTAGTGGGTATCAGCCTAATTCTACTCTGCATGCATAATTTGGTGTTTTACGTCGTACACTGAGGATATTTTTGCAGAATTCTGCATGCAGAGTCTCAATTTGGTGTTAGTCCTTTTTTGTGAATTCTTGGTTGGTGAGCGGACCCCAGAACTCACAACCGTAAAGGGCAATGGGTTCTGTAACTGATTCAAGTATTTCTAGCCAGATCCTAATTGGTATGTCAAATGTTATGTTCCTTGTGATGGCATAGAAGGCCCTTCTTGCCTTGTCTCTCAGAACGTTCACAGCTCTGTGGAAGTTACCTGTGGCACTGATGTTTAGGCCGAGGTATGTATCGTTTTTTTGTGTGCTCTAGGGCAACGGTGTCTAGATGGAATTTGTATTTGTGGTCCTGGCAACTGGATTTACTGTCAGGGTCCAGGTCTGACAGAAACTGTGCAGAAGATCTAGGTGCTGCTGTAGGCCCTCCTTGGTTGGGGACAGAAGCACCAGATCATCAGCAAACCGTAGACATTTGTCTTCAGATTCTAGTAGGGTGAGGCTGGGTGCTGCAGACTGTTCTAGTGCCCTTGCCAATTAGTTGATATACAGTTGAAGTCGGAAATTTACATACACTTAGTTTGGAGTCATTAAAACTCATTTTTCAACCACTCCACAAATTTCTTGTTAACAAACTATAGTTTTGGCAAGTTTTGTGCATGACACAAGTAATTTTTCCAACAATTGTTTACAGACAGATTATTTCACTTATAATTCACTGTATCACAATTCCAATCGGTCAGAAGTTTACATACACTAAGTTGACTGTGCCTTTAAACAGCTTGGAAAATTCCAGAAAATGATGTCATGGCTTTAGAAGCTTCTGATAGGCTAATTGACATCATTTGAGTCAATTGGAGGTCTACCCATGGATGTATTTCAAGGCCTACCTTCAAACTCAGTGCCTCTTTGCTTGACATCATGGGAAAATCAAAAGACATCAGCCAAGACCTCAGAAAAAATATTGTAGACCTCCACAAGTCTGGTTCATCCTTGGGAGCAATTTCCAAACGCCTGAAGATACCACGTTCATCTGTACAAACAATAGTACGCAAGTATAAACACCATAGGACCACGCAGCCGTCATACCGCTCAGGGAGGAGACGCGTTCTGTCTCCTAGAGATGAACGTACTTTGGTGCAAAAAGGGCAAATCAATCCCAGAACAACAGCAAAGGACCTTGTGAAGATGCTGGAGGAAACAGGTACAAAAGTATCTATATCTACAGTAAAACAAGTCCTATATCGACATAACCTGAAAGGCCGCTCAGCAAGGAAGAAGTCACTGCTCCAAAACCGCCATAAAAAAGCCAGACTACGGTTTGCAACTGCACATGGGGACAAAGATCGTACTTTTTGGAGAAATGTCCTCTGGTCTGATTAAACAAAAATAGAACTGTTTGGCCATAATGACCATCGTTATGTTTGGAGGAAATAGGGGGTGGCTTGCAAGCCGAAGAACACCATCCCAACCGTGAAGCACGGGGGTGGCAGCATCATGCTGTGGGGGTGCTTTGCTGCAGGAGGGACTGGTGCACTTCACAAAATAGATGGCATTATGAGGAAGGAAAATTACGTGGATATATTGAAGCGACATCTCAAGACATCAGTCAGGAAGTTAAAGCTTGGTCGCAAATGGGTCTTCCAAATGGACAATGACCCCAAGCATACTTCCAAAGTTGTGGCAAAATGGATTAAGGACAACAAAGTCAAGGTATTGACTGTATATTTTATCATTTCATTTAGGATACCATCAACACCACAGGCCTTTTTCGGTTGGAGGGTTTGTATTTTGTCCTGTAGTTCATTCAATGTAATTGGAGAATCCAGTCGGTTCTGGTAGTCTTTAATAGTTGATTCTAAGATTTGCATTTGATCATGTATATTTTTTTGCTGTTTGTTCTTTGTTATAGGGCCAAAAAGATTGGAGAAGTGGTTTATCCATACATCTCAGTTTTTGGATCGATATCTCTTCGTGTTGTTTGTTTAATGTTTTCCAATTTTCCCAGAAGTGGTTATATTCTATGGATTTTTCAATTACAAGAATCTCTCTCTCTCTCATATCCCCATTCAAATATTGAAATGTCAAAGAAGATTGACATGAATGGAATCTGGTTCCAGGTTAAAAGTTTCCTATTGAAGCTGGTGGATATATTTTGATAGTGACAGTGACTGACATGAAAAAGATTGATCAATGAAATTACATTTTAGTGCTGATAACATCTTTTGAAAGGCTGTCAAGTCGGTCTTCAGATCCACTGAGAGGAGAGAGAGGGGGAGAGAGGCCTGTTGCGGGCCTCCTCTGTGTGCTCAGCTCTAATCACATTCCATAGACCAGCAGTTGCAGCTTCTCTCCCTGCTCTGCTCTGCGCTCAGCTCACACTGCATTCCACAACTCTGGGGGCTTTCCAAGAGGAGGGCAAGCAGAACGCCACAGATTCCTTCCCCCTCCTCCTCCTCCCCTGCCCTGCGGAGCCATCAAAGGCCCACAGCCACTTCAAAGGCCACCATGATGCTAGGTGTTGATGACTGCAATCCACCCGGTTCCACTTTTAGCCCCCTCTGGACTTCAAGAGCCACAGCACTCCCTCCCTCCTCCAGATAGATATTTAGACCAGCCCGGGGACCGGGTGGGTTTCATGGCCTCACTGTGGTATTAATCAGGACCCATTAACTTGTGACATTCACTCTGGGTTCAGGCCCAGGAATCATGATTTGGGGGACTGGTGTGAGCTAGGCCATGCTTAACTATAGAGGAAGATCCTTATCATTGCTGCAGCATTAGTTATGTCACAGATATGAGTGTAGAATGATTACGAAATATTCTTCAATATGAGGATGGAAGGTAATGTATAGCGTCGTCAAGAGAGTACCCTATCCTTAGTGTATTGGCTTTCATCTGGAAATGTGCTGTTTGCTTGTTAGATAGCCTAATTGATGTAACTTATGAAAAAATGTGTTCTTTTAACACAGCTAACTCTGCTGAGAGATCCGTATTTTTCAAAGTTCCAGTTTAGTTTCAGTTTAGGGGCTCTTAGCTTCAAGACAATAACTGGAGGATAGGGAGAAGTTATTAGGACCTTATTAACGACCTTCACTGTTGTCTGTGTCAGTAATATGGTATGTAAGCTCTGTTAATGAAGTCACTGTTGTCTGTGTCAGTAATATGGTATGTAAGCTCTGTTAATGAAGTCACTGTGACACCTTGAAGTCAGTGAATAATGGATGCGTATTTAGCATCATACTCAACTCGCCCACTTTTACTGCCAATACGGTTAGCACAATATGCTTATTATTCTCACTATGCATATACAGGGCCTTCAGAAAGTATTCATGCCCCTTGACTTATTCCACATTTTGTTGTGTTACAGACTGAATTCAAAATGGATTAAATAAAGAAAAAAATCACACCCATCTACACACAATATCCCATAACGACAAAGTAAAAAACATGTTTTACTTACTGAGTCAATACTTACTTGACCACTCAGGAACTTTCACTTCCTTCTTGGTAAGCAACTCCAGTGTAGATTTGGTCTTGTCTTTTAGGTTATTGTCCTGCTGAAAGGTGAATTCGTCTTCCAGTGTCTGGTGGAAAGCAGACTGAACCAGGTTTTCCTCTAGGATTTTGCCTGTGCTTCGCTTAATTCAGTAAAAAATGATATCCTGAAAAACTCCCTAGTCCTTAACGATTACAGGCATACCGATAACATGATGCAGCCACCACTACGCTTGAAATATATGGAGAGTGGTACTCAGTAATGTGTTGTATTGGATTTGTCCCAAACATAATAATTTGTATTCGGGACAAAAAGTAAATTGCTTTGCCAAATTTTTTGGGTGAGTATTACTTTAGTGCCTTGTTGCAAACAGGATGCATGTTTTGGAATATTTTTTATTCTGTACAGGCTTACTTCTTTTCACTCTGTCATTTGGTTGGTATTGTGGAGTAACTACAATGTTGTTGATCCATCCTCAGTTTCTCTTATCACAGCCATTAAATTCTGTAACTGTTTTGATGTCACCATTGGTCTCATGGGGAAATCCCTGAGCAGTTTCCTTCCTCTCCGGCAACTGAGTTAGGAAGGACACCTTTATCTTTGTAGTGACTAGGTGTATTGATACACCATCCAAAGTGTAATTAATATCTTCACCATGCTCAAATGGATATTCAATGTCTGCTTCTTTTATTTTTACCCATCTACCAATAGGTACCCATCTTTGCGAGGCATTGGGAAACCTCCCTGGTCTTTGGTTGAATCTGTGTTTGAAATTCACTGCTTGACTGAGGGACCTTACAGATAATTGTATGTTTGTTGTACAGAGATTATATAATCATTCAAAAATCATGTTAAACACTATTGTTGCACAGAGTGAGTCCATACAACTTATTATGTGACTTGTTAAGCAAATGTTTACTCCTAAAATTTATTAGGCTTGCCATAACAAAGGGATTGAATACTTATTGACTCAAGACATTTCAGCTTTTAATTTTTAATTAATTTGTAAACATTTCTAAAAACAAATTCCACTTTGACATTATGGGGTTTTGTGTGTAGGCCAGTGGAACAATATCTCAATTTAATCAATTTTAAATTCAGGCTGTAACAACAAAATGTGGAAAAGGTCTCCAATATGTAAGTCGCTCTGGATAAGAGCGTCTGCTAAATGACTTAAATGTAAATGTAGATGAAGGAGTGTAAATACTCTCTGAAGACACTGTAGACTCTCTGCTGCTCTTTAGGGTGTGTGTGTGCACATGTGGCGTGCTTGCGTGTGTTGCAACTTCCCAAAATGGTGGCATCCGACCCCTGAACTTTGTCATCCTTTGTTCTTGCCACTCCCCCTTTGAAGACTGAAGACACTGAAAGTGACACCACGGAGGGAGTTGAGTGTGTACACATACATACATACACACACACACGCACACACCATTGAGGGTTTCTGGCTCTGCTCTGCTCTGCTAATAGAATCATCATTGTGGCCTATCTCAGTGTTTAAAGCTGTCACCTCCAGAGTCCTGTACTACATAGGGTCATTTCCATCTAAAAGTACCCATGAGCACCAACATGTAGAATTCATAGGAGCATATCAAACTGAGTGTCAAATGAAAGTCTATATTTTTGAGAAATTAAGCCAGATATACATTTTTTAACCATTTTCCGTCTGTAAGAATTATGAATAAGCAAAGGCTTAGATTTTTTGTCAAACAGATGGAAAAGGGGTCTTAGAAAACAACTAACAGAAAAAGTCTTAAAAGGTATTAGAAATACATCCAAACACAATGTTTAATTATTTTACCAAATAGGTAATAGAATTTCTGAAAAATCGGAAACTGAATTTCTGCAATTGAATTGGCTAACATGGGAAATCATAGTAGTCACAAACCACAGTTGGGTCACCTGCTACTGTCCTCCCTTCCACTGGCATACTGTTATGTTCAGCTGATAGTGGTTTTCTTTATCTTTCTGTCATCTGGTGGTCAAAGCAAGAGTGTGAAAAGTCTGGACAACTCCACTCTCTCTCTCTCTCTCTCTCTCTCTCTCTCTCTCTCTCCAATTAATGTCAGCTCTTTCCGACACCTACCCACGAGCCCCCTCTCTTTCCATTTACTGTAACCAGAATCCTCACCCACTGAGCACCGGACGTCCATTGATGTAGTTGAAATTTGATCAATCCACCCTGGCCTTGATTTCAACGTCCACAGGCGTAATGTAAAGTAGAGTATAGTTCAGTCCTGTACTGTACAGTAGAATAGAGGGGAGTAGAGTACAGTACACAGTAGAGCACACTAGAGTTGAGTACACTAATGTGCTGAACTGTACTCTACTGTACTCTACTGTACTGAACTATGCTCTACTGTACTGAACTATACTCTACTGTACTGAACTATACTCTACTTTACTGCACTGAACTATACTCTACTTTACTGTACTGAACTATACTCTACTCTACTTTACTGTACTGAACTATACTCTACTTTACTGCACTGAACTATACTCTACTTTACTGTACTGAACTATACTCTACTTTACTGTACTCTACTGTACTGAACTATGCTCTACTTTTCTGTACTGTACTGTACTCTACTGTACTCTACTGTTATAATTATGGATTTCTATGTAGTATAGATCAGGGACCCATGATGAAATTCGGGGGAGAAGGCCGCATTTGGACACAACGTCACCTTAGAGTCGCCCGGGGCGAACTGAGTACAGGAAGGGTGTATGGATAACGCGGAGGTCCCCAATACGCTTAGGCAAGGCCTGATCTACAGATCCTCTGACTCCAGAGGCTCTAAGGGGGCCGCACACAGTGCCTCCAAAACCCATGTGGCCGCAATAGGTTTAGAGACCGGCCTGAGATGACGTCCACCTTTCAGGAACCGCACCACCAGGGGGTGAGGCTCTGTCAATTCCACTGCACCACCAGGGGGTGAGGCTCTGTCAATTCCACTGCACCACCAGGGGGTGAGGCTCTGTCAATTCCACTGCACCACCAGGGGGTGAGGCTCTGTCAATTCCACATGACACGCTGAGATAGCGGTTTTGTCCACTTTTAAAGTGGAGAATGCTTGAAAAGGATTTCCCTCACAGAGCACTGAAACAGCGTACCCCACCCTCGAGGGTATGCATCTGTTGTGATCACCTTACGGAATACAACTCAACCCTCCCGAGTGGCGCAGTGGTCTAAGGCTCTGCATCGCAGTGCTAGCTGTGCCACTAGAGATCCTGGTTCGAATCCAGGCTCTGTCGTAGCCGGCCGCGACCGGGAGACCCATGGGGCGGCGCACAATTGGTCCAGGGTAGGGGAGGGAATGGCCGGCAGGGATGTAGCTCAGTTGGTAGAGCATGGTGTTTGCAACACCAGGGTTGTGGGTTCGATTCCCACAGGGGGCCAGTATGAAAAAAAAATATATATATGTATGCACTCACTAACTGTAAGTCGCTCTGAATGATAGAACAGCTATTTCCATGTTAAAATGTTATGGGATGCATTTTCTTCATTGTTTTTGATGGTAGGCCACTCTGGCAGGCCTACATTATGATCAAATAGCCAAACTTAAACCGGGTACAGCCTCAGTGTTCACAATAATCGCACGCTGGAAGTTTTACAGAATTTTCAAAACGTTCAAGTTTGCGCTCAGCAGACCTGAATATTAGAGGGAACATTGCCGTAGGCCTGACAGGGACACCCGAAGGTCAGAGGCAGTAGGCATAGGCACTGTGTGACCCAGACAACATGTGTCTAAGCAGAGCCGGAACCCGGACACACTCCGTGGGTATAGAAAAGTGTGATATGAGAGTGAGTCTAGCATGCGCGCCATTGGTTGGAGCAGACAGTGAGACTCCTATGAAGGGCCATCTGAAGGGGCGGGACTCCAGTGCAAGGGCCATCTGAAGGGGCGGGACTCCACCTTGTGCACTGGGAGAGATTGGTTTTTCTTCCATTTCCACCACTCTTGACAACCGTGTGTCTGAAAGTGGAGTAGGGACACTTAATCAAACTCACATGCAGGAGACACAACACTTTTGACACCCGTGAACACTGTAGTAACCCGGTTGAAAAAACTGTTTATGTGCCAAGGTTTTCCTAAAGCCGGCCTTCTCTGGGTACACTGGCTCCGGCGATCAGTGACGTACCACTTCACTCGGTTTATAAGGTAAGATGCGTTCCGGTAACCGGCTGGCACCCAGCACTGGACCGCACCTAACCTCCATGATAAAAATATTTATGATCATGGAGGTTACCCTACCGACCAGTCATAGGTACTGGGGACACAACACCTTGTAACCTAGCTGTGAATGGGACAGACAGCTCTGAAAAAAGGAGATTGATGTACCCCTTCAACCCTGTGAACACTGTGGAACGTGGGGTAACAGAGGGGGCAGCATCAAACATGAACAAGCTTCCAACATGCGTTGCGCTTCCTTGAGACTGTATAGCTGCAAGTAGCCCCTCTATGGGCACAGGGGGCACTGGCAATGGCTTACGTAGTACCCCGTTTAGCCTTGGGGGCACTGTTGTCACAGTAATGTCATTCAGACCCGTGCAAGGCCCCTCGCTCCGGGGGGTTACCCCAGCCAAGTGCTCGGCGGGCTGCTTCTTCATCGGAGGTGCACGCAAACCCCGCTTCCTCCTCTCCCTCCAACTCCAGGAATTGAAAATAGGAATGGGGTTGCCATAGCGCCGGGGAAAGCTAGTAAGTTCCACTCGCCAGAAGTTAAGCATGCTCGCCGACCTTAGCCAGGAGGCTTTTTAGCCCAAGCTAGGCTAGCTAGCCTCTTTGCCCGCAGCGCGGTCCGTTTAGAATAACCAAGCAACTTAACGCTACGTATACTAAACGAGAGCTACCCCAGCAACTCCGCCGTGGGGAATAGCTAGTAGTAGTTAGCCAACCTGGCTAGCACGCTATGCAGTGCTTGTTTAGCTAGCCCGGTCTCAAAAGTCCACGTAGGACTGGAACACCGAGGAGGGACCGCACCCTTCCTCAACAAGTCTGGGAAGAGAGGCAAGCAGTGCTTGAACGAGGCAGACACAGGCGGCAGGGGGTACCAACAGAACCTGGCCGCCTTCTCTCTTCGAGTAGCCTCCTGTAACCAACGACAGAACGCACTGGAGTCGGGTTGGGCACGGGCTGCCACCACATACCCCACGACCAGGCAGACAAGACATTTGATCCGACCACCCATCCATCTCCGCTTCCTGCACCTCGGTCCTAGCCGAGGTACCGGCATTCCGCGAAAGCAAAGTCGCCATCAGTAATTCCAAGCTTCCTCAAGAATGCTACATGTCTTTCCAGGAAGTCTGTACACAGTACGTGGCACTGTAGACACCGGTTGGTTCGAGCGAGGGCCGCCTGAGCGTGCTCCAAGCTGAGACAAACTACACACAGAGAAATGCTATAACCGCATGACTGGGGGCACGATCTCGACCCCGAATCCGGCTTCGCCATCGTCGTCTCTGTCGTTTTCTTAGCCATCTTACTCATTGCACCAACAAATTTGAAGAATCACTAATTGTTCGTGTTTAGAAAACGTATGAGAACAAGTACAAACTTCAGCACACAACGTCTAGGGGTGAGCACGCTCTACCACTATGTGACAATTTAGTTCACTCAACGTCTCGTTTTCCTTTTGTTTTAGTAGCTTGAATCGTTCCTGTTCACACCGAGGTGAAGAGCGGAATAACTGAAGGAATGAATCCGAGCCTCACACTTATCACCTGTGGAATGCGGGACGTCCAGCGAGCGGCGCGGATTTCATTGGCCTTGTTGGGTGTGATTGTATATCCTTCAACCGAAGTTGCAAGAGTGCGACTCCCCATAGTATGTTGTACCGAAGTTGACTGACAGAAAAGGAACCAAAATAGATTTTTTCAAACTCAAGGTGTCATGTCATAGCTGACACCCCATTCTTTCTGCAGACCTCTTTGAATCTTAATTCGGAGCGCTGTCCAGGGTAGGGGAGGGTTTGGCCGGCAGGGATGTTCCTGTCCCATCGCACACTAGCGACTCCTGTGGCAGGCCGGGCGCAGTGCACGCTGACTCTGTCGCCAGGTGTACGGTGTTTCCTCCGGCACATTGGTGTGGCTGGCTTCCGGGTTAAGCGGGCACTGTGTCAGGAAGCAGTGCGGCTCGGTTGGGTTGTGTTTCGGAGGATGCACGACTCTCAACTTTCACCTCTCCCGTGTCCGTACGGGAGTTGCTGCGATGGGACAAGACTGTAAATACCAATTGGATACCACGAAATTGGGGAGAAAAAGGGGGTAAAATACAACAAAAACAAAACTTGAAATCAATGGTTATCGTGGAATTGGCCATTAAACGGATTATTGACATGATATTAGGTGTTCTCTCCCAGTGTTCCCCTCACTGAAACCACCATACTTGTTTGCTTTCCCCATTGCTATGAAGATGGTGAGGGCGGAGCTGAGGTTCAGGAGGTTATGGAGAGGATGGAGTGGGAGTGGGGGTGAGGGGGGATGGCAAACCTCTCAGCTCGTGGGCCGGCTTATATTGTGGGGCTGGAGGGTTATGCCATTCAAACAGACAGACTTTGGTGCTGCCTGTCGTCCTTGGGCCTCAATGAAAACCATGCTTGTAATAGGCACAAACCATAACAAAGATCATCAGTAGCTTGATTCCTTGATTCACACCCCAGAAAGATCCTCTGACTCACACAAACACTCTTCAAATGGCTCCTCCGGATCTTCTGTGATCGAATGTTAACCTAGATAGACATTAAGAGCAATGGCATAACATTTATCAGATCTATAAAGCCTTGTTCACACTAGGCCTTAATGTTCAAATCAGCTTTGTTTTTCAAATCCATTTTGGAATACTGACTGTCCAAACAGCAAATTACAAGTGACCAAATTGGATTTGTGTGTGCATATGGCTATGCTAGTTGTCATAGTAATGATGGGTGTGTGCGCAGTGGTGTAGGCTGATTGGTGGTGATGCTTGTGCTTCCTATAACTCATAAGTTATGTAGGACGCTAAGGTGACAACAATGCCTGCCATGGACATTTCCCAGTTGCTTTGAATGTTCAAAATCATAGTGTAAGAACACAATTACAACCACAAAGGATAAGATGATCCAACTTTCAAAACGAGTCATTTTTGGCTAGCCACAGCAGTCAGTTAGCTAGGTAGCTGTTTAGCTTTCTAGCACATTCACTAATTTGTTTGTAAACAATTAACATGCTAGTTAGCTACCACATGTTCTTGTCAAACTGTCAACAGAGTAGCTATGCCAAATAACATTCTAAAAACCACTTACATCATTTTTGCATCTGATTTCAAAACCACCTACGAAGGTGGTTCGAAATGTGGCTTGACATATCAGATTCCATGTGCTTTTTGCCTGTTCAGACTGCAGGAAAATAACAGATTTGAATGGGATAGAAGCAGACAAAGAGGAGGAAGTCTTCTTTATTTGAGAACAGAAGCCCTGGGATCCTTTACTGAGATAAGGTTACAGCGGGAGAGAGGGAGGGGAGGTAGGGAGGGGAGAGTGGGAGGGAGAGAGGGGGTGGACATATTGGATGAATGCAGAAATACTTGGGAAGTTGATCTAAAATGGACATAGCGGGAGGGAATGAGCATGGCCTGCCCTGCGCTATCCTGTCAGCCTCGCTCTCTCTCTCCCTCCCCTCTCTTCGCTCCTCAAGGCTACTATCCCCCTTTGAAGTTATTTACAGTGATGGGTAATGAGAGAGAGGGGAGGCCTGCATGAAAGGGAAAGATGGCAACAGACAGATGAGTGTAAGACTGTTTGGCCCAGGGCCTGTGTTAGGTTAACCGTTCACACCTCTGGCTATGTAAACTCAGGCTTCACTCTACAGTACTTCTTAGGCCCAGTCAGTCAGAATGGTTTGGTCTCTCACCTTCATTTTCTCCCGGCTGTTCAGACTGTGGAGGAAATGCTTTACATTCAACATGATTGATTGATTGATTGACTGGGAGACAAAGAGACTGAAAAACAGACAGACTTGAGGACACCACAACGATGAGAGAGAGAGAGAGAGACTCTACAATTGTTATGGATCTGTCATCCTCATGAAGGAACAGATGTAGTGAAAGTGTGTGGCTCTCTGGTCTTTCCTCATTTGATCAAAAGTCTGTCCTCTCTCCTCTGTCGTCTGTCCTCTCTCCTCCGTGATCCAGATAAGTGGTCGATGAGAGTGTTCATTAATTAGTAGGTAAACAGAAGACGGTCCTCCCCTCATCGATAGCCTCCTTTTGGAGAGGAAGCACAAGTGTATCCTACATGAGTCCTCTGAAGAGTTTTGAAATCTGCCACACCCCATTTGAATCAGCTATTGTTTTCTCAAAGGAGAAAAGCATGCAAACACTTAAAAACCAGATGCTACTTATCCTTTTATCTATAAAATGTCTTGCACAACTAGCTACATTTGTTTTGATCACTTTATGCATTTATTTTGGGATTCCACCTTGTAAACGTAATTTGCCTGATGAGAAGGAGAGTCTCATTTCATTCAAGCGCATTTTTGTCCACAGGATGCAGGAGTTGAGCAAATCCAATTGAGAAAAGGCCTGTGACTCTCTCTGTAAAATCGACTGTTCGGCTGGTGGGACGGAGATCAAACGAGCCACACCGAATGGAAACTCGCATGGCCACACGTATGTGTGTGGTGTGTGTGTGTTCTTGATCAAGTTCTCCGGCCCCGCTATGTGTGGGCATGTTATTGCGAGCGAGCATCCAATTTTGAGGATGAGGTATCACTGGAGATATGTGGCAGCTGGGGGGCCATTTGGGGTTGAGGAGATTTGATGTATGTTTGTGTGGGTGTGTGTGTGTGTGTGACTGTGTGTGTTGTACGTAGCATACTTTCTCACACACACATTTGAACAAGATCACAGTACAGCTTTGGATCGGGGTGTAGTAAGCACAGCTCACAGGCTAAATCCCCCAACCACAGCATGTAATGGGAGGGTGAGCACTGAGCATATGGGCCTGTGACTCCTGTAGTGGAACCAGACCTACTGAAGCACTTTATGATTTGGTTGATGCCCCACTGGAACACACATACACACCAGCACAGACACACTCTCTCAATTCAATTTAAGGGGCTTTATCGGCGTGGGAAACATATGTTTACATTGCCAAAGCAAGTGAAATAGATAATAAACAAAAGTGAAATAAACAACAAAAAATTAACAGTAAACATTACACTCACAAAAGTACACTTTCGCTCTCTCTCGCTCTCTCTCTCTCTCTCCCTCCCTCGAACACACACATCTAAAGCCTAGGGACACAGGTGGGTGAGAGAAGAGGACTGGCTAGCTGCCCACGTTCTTTTTCTCCTGTGTGCTAGGTCTTCTTCTTCTCAAAATAAAGATAGAAACCTAAAGCAACAGCCCTAGTGGTTAATCATTGAGCCAGACTGACCTTCCTAGAGAACACAGAGTGAAACCTACCTGTCACTCTGCCAGAGAGCATTGGCACCACTAACATTGTTGATGGCACTATTTTGTGGCGGCATTCTTTTTGGTGGCATTCTTTTTGGTGGCATTCTTTTTGGTAGCATTCTTTTTGTGATGGAGCTTTACTTTTTATGGCACTATTTATGGTGGAACGGTGTTTGTGATGGAACAGTGTTTATGGTGGAACTGTGTTTATGGTGGCACTGTGTTTATGGTGGAACTGTGTTTATGGTGGCACGGTGTTTATGGTGGAACAGTGTTTGTGGTGGAATGGTGTTTATGGTGGCATGGTGTTTGTGGTGGAACGGTGTTTGTGGTGGCACGGTGTTATGGTGGAACTGTGTTTATGGTGGCACAGTGTTTGTGGTGGAATGGTGTTTATGGTGGCATGGTGTTTGTGGTGGAACGGTGTTTGTGGTGGCACGGTGTTATGGTGGAACTGTGTTTATGGTGGCACAGTGTTTGTGGTGGCACGGTGTTTGTGGTGGAACGGTGTTTGTGGTGGAACTGTGTTTATGGTGGCACAGTGTTTATGGTGGCACAGTGTTTGTGTGCTCCCTGCCCTCTGTCAATGAAACCGATCTGCATCCCAATCTAAATGCTGTCATAACTAGTGCCCTGACGTACCATAATGCCCTAGCCTGTGTCTGGAATGGACCCTATTCACTATTTAGTGCATGACTTTTGACCTGAGTGCTAGGGGCCCTGGTCAAGAGGAGTGCACTATAAAGGGAATAGGGTACCATGTCTGCCTGGACCCCATGGAGCAAGGAATATGTCCTAGTTTGTTACTACACTGAACAAAAAAATTAACGCAACATGTAAATTGTTGGTCCCATGTTTCATGAGCTGAAATAAAAGATCCAAGAAATGTTGCATACACACAAAAAGCTTCACTGTTAATGAGCGTTTCTCCTTTGCCAAGATAATCCATCCACCTGACAGGTGTGGCATATCAAGAAGTTGATTAAACAGCATGATCATTACACAGGTGCACCTTGTGCTGGGGACAATAAAAGGCCACTCTAAAAGGCCACTCTAAAATGTGCAGTTTTGCCACACAATACAATGCCTCGGATGTCTGAAGTTTTGAGGAACTTTGAAATTGGCATGCTGACTGCAGGAATGTCCACTAGAGCTGTTGCCAGATAATTTTCTCCAACATCGTTTTAGAGAATTTGGCAGTACGTCCAACCAGCCTCATAACCGCAGACCACGTGTATGGCGTCATGTCAACGTATTTGCTGATGTCAACGTTTTGAACAGCCTGCCCCATGGTGGCGGTCGGTTTATGGTATGGGCAGGCATAAGCTATGGACAACGAACAGAATTGCATTTTATCGACGGCAATTTGAATGCACAGAAATACTGTGACGGGATCCTGAGGTATATTGCCCATTTTATTTAAGGTATCTGTGGCCAACAGATGCATATCTGTATTCCCAGTCATGTGAAATCCATAGATTAGGGCCTAATTAATTTATTTCAATTGAATGATTTCCTCATATGAACTGTAACTCAGTAAAATCTTTAAAATTGTTGCTTTATATTTTTGTTCAGTATAAATGTTAGCCTATATTAGAAGCACAGTAGTCAGGATAAATCAAATCAAATTGTATTTGTCACATGCGCCGAATACAACAGGTGTAGACCTTATAACTAGGAATAAACAGTAGCAGCAGCGTATGTGATGAGTCAAAAAAGTTAGTGCAGATAGTTCGGGTAGCTATTTGGTTAACTATTTAATTAACTGTTTAGCAGTCTTATGGCTTGGGGGTAGAAGCTGTTCAGGGTTCTGTTCGTTCCAGACTCTGTGCATCGGTACCTCTTGCTGTGCGGTAGCAGAGAGAACAGTCTGACTTGGGTGGTTGGAGTCTTTGACCATTTTTAGGGTCTTCCTCTAACACCGCCTGGTATAGAGGTCCTGAATGGCAGGGAACTCAGCCCCAGTGATGCACTGAGCCGTACGCACTACCCTCTGTAGCGTCTTGCGGTCGGATGCCAAGCAGTTGCCATACCAAGCGGTGATGCAGCCAGTCAAGATGCTCTCAATGGTGCAGCTGTAGAACTTTTTGAGGATCTGTGGGCCCATGACAAATCTTTTCAGCATCCTGAGGGGGAAGAGGCGTTGTCGTACCCTCTTCACAACTGTGTTGGTGTGTTCAGACCATGATAGTTCCTTAGTGATGTGGACACCGAGAAACTTAAACTCTCGACCCGCTCCACTACAGCCCCATCGATCCCTATAGGCTGTCTCATCGTCGACGGTGATCAGGCCTACCACCGTTATGTCGTCGGCAAACGTAATGATGGTGTTGGAGTCGTGCGCGGCCACTCAGTCGTGGGTAAACAGGGAATACAGGAGGGGACTAGACACACACCCCTGAGGGGCCCCCCTTGTTGAGGGTCAGCGTGGCGGATGTGTTGTTGCCTACCCTCACCACCTGGGGGTGTCCCTTTAGCTCAGTGCAAATGTCTGTAATCCATGGCTTCTGGTTGGGATATGTACGTACGGTCACTGTGGGAACGACGTCGTCGATGCACTTATTAATGAAGCCGGTGACTGATGTGGAAAACTCCTCAATGCCATTGGATGAGTCCCGGGACAAATTCCAGTCTGCTAGAGAAACAGTCCTGTAGCTTAGCATCTGCTTCATTGGACCACTTGAGGTACTTCCTGTTTGAGTTTTTGCTTGTAAGCAGGAATCAGAAGGACAGTCAGATTTTCCAAATGGAGGACGAGGAAGAGCTTTGTATGCGTCTCTTTGTGGAGTAAAGGTGATCTAGAGTTTTTTCGCCTCTAATTGCGCAGATGACATGCTGGTAGAAATGAGGTAAGACGGATTTCAGTTTTCCTGCATTAAAATAACCGGCCACTAGGAGGGCCGCCTCTGAATTAGCATTTTCTTGTTTGCTTATGGCCCTATACAGCTCGTTGAGTGCGGTCTTAGTGCCAGCATCGGTTTGTGGTGGTAAATAGACAGCTATGAAAATATAGATGAAAACTCTCTTGGTAAATAGTGTGGTCTACAGCTTATCATGAGGTGTTCTAACTCGGGTGAGCAGAACCCAGAGACTTTCTTAATATTGGAAATTGCGCACCAGTTTTTGTTAAAAAGAGACACACATCACCCCCCTTGAGTTTATCCGACGCTGCCGTTCTGTCCATAAATAAATAAAAAACAGCTACAATATTATCCACGTCCTATATTATATATTATATTATTATATGATATATTATCTACAGGTTTCATCAGGGTACCTCTATCACCGTCTCTTTCTCTTCTGAGTGTCGGGTAGTTGGGCCTGGTCCGGGGTGAGCAGTATGTCCTCCTTCTCCTCCTCCTTCTCCTTCTCCTCCTCTTCCTCCTCCTCCTTCTCCTCTTCCTCCTCCTCCTTCTCCTTCTCCTCCTCTTCCTCCTCCTCATTCTCCTTCTCCTCCTCTTCCTCCTCCTCCTTCTCCTCCTCCTCCTCATTCTCCTTCTCCTCCTCTTCCTCCTCCTCCTTCTCCTTCTCCTCCTCCTCCTCCCCTTGCTCCCCCTAGCTGTTTTCGAAAGCTGTCAAGTTCTTCCAGGTAGGGGCCGTATAGCATGCTGCGACCCGGACAAAAAAACATGGGAAGCGATTGAACATTTTGGGGGTTGGGAGAGGAGGAGGGATGTAACCAGGGGCACCCAGCGATTGTGGAAAAGCGAGGGGTGGGGGGAGTGTGTGGGTCTGAGGGGTAGAGGGAGGGAGGCTGGGGCGGGGAGGGTCTGAAGTAGTTGTTTTGGATGATCAAAGGAGGAGTGAATTGTGCCACTGACAGAGAAGAATGGTGTGGATGGTGTGACTTGCATTTAGATGTCCTTTGAGAGGGGAGGACTAGAAATAGTCGTCGAAGTGGGCCCTGTTTTGATCCCATTAAAAACCCAAATCAGCTCACTCCTCCAGGGAGGGAGAGAGCGGAATAAATGGCTGGGAGTTGGATTTTGGGGATAGTGGGAGGCAGGTTTGCCCCGCTTCTCTGTCATCTTCTTACATTTTAATTGAATCCATGATGTGGTTTAATATTTTATTTGATAAGTCAGAAGGAATGCAGTCTTTGGGGGAAAAAAGCTAAACTCTCAACCACGTGACTTGAATATTAGATGAACATTATTATTTAACTGTATTTTACTTTACAAAATATATCATCATCCTCCACAATGTTAGTACTATTTTCTAAAGCACTTGAGACAAACAAACAAACAAACAAAAACAACAAGAATAGTCTTGCATCCATAATCCATCTGTTAAAGCTACAGCCTGGATTTCAAACAACAACATGATCATCCTTTCATTGTATTTATTGATTGAGATGGTGTTAGGCTTGGGCGATATCCAGATTGTCATACCTTCTTACCGACCTTGTGCCATACCGGGATATCAAGTAATACGTCACTGAACACAAGGGGTGCTATTGTAGTCCGAAGGTTAGCAATGCTAACAAGTGCATGTACATTCCCATAGAGAATGCTAACTAAATGCTTACCAGCGCACTGCGAACATATTATAGTCTCTGACCTAAAGTATTTTCAGGACAGACATCCCAGCTCATAAAGGTATAAAAGTAATTCAAAAATGCTACTCACAGTTTGCTGCACTCACAAAGCAAATATTAGACAGCAAGGCACTTGATCCAGGAGGGGATTCTCTGCTGTTACCAAGTGAAACTTCATTTTGGAAAAGCTAACCACTTAGCTAGATAGCTAACTAGCTACTAAATTAGCAAACCAAATGCACAACTTCAGAACATTTAGCACATTTTTTACAGTTAACTTAATAGTTATAAGAAATCTAGCTGGCAAACATTTAGTTGTGAATTCCATACTGTAACTAAATCACCTAGATCACTTGGCTGCACAACCGTGAGTGACTCACAAGGCTCCGGTCTCTCGTCATTGTGTGCTTGTAAACAAACACCATGTGACTGCGGACTACCGGTAAGCTTCATAATGAAAAATTATGTGACATGTGAAATGAAGAATGCGATCTTCTTTATCTCCTAATGTATTTCACAAGTTGACTGCAGGTATTTGCTTAAAAAGTAGCTACAAATATTCACATTTATAAAAAAATAACTTCAAAGAAATGGTTTCAACGGTATTGAAGGTATTGAAAAATCATCCCGTGGCTATTTCCAAATACCCCGGTATACAGCATATACGGTATACCGCCGAAGCCTAGATGGTGTTAACATATTAGTTTGAGCAGCTTCAGCCCACCACTGTACCAAACCAAACATCAGGGTCATTTTCATTAGTGCACACTGTAGCAAAATGTTTAGCAACGAAATACTAAAAATACAGTTTCTCATTGGGCAAGTTCAGTTGGTCCTTCCCTGTTTCAGTCCATTTTCTTCTGTTTGGTGCCTAGTGAATACGAACCAAGTGTTTACAGTTTTTTCTGTTGGATGTAACAGGAGCATGGAGAGTGTTGGCTGTGTAAGGGGAAACCCATGGGAAAGACTGCCTCCCCTTGGGGCGGGCAGGGCAGGCGGGATGGGCAGGGTAGAACTAGAGATACCTGAGAGAAGAGGGGAGGGGAGAGGAGTAGAAGGGAGGAAGAGGGTAGATGGAGAGGAGGGGGGAGGAGTAGAAGGGAGGAAGAGGGTAGAGGGAGAGGAGAGGATGAGAGAGGGGAAGAGAGGATGGGGGAAAGAGGGTAGAGGGAGAGGAGAGGAAAAGAGGGTAGGGGAGACGGGTTGTGAGGAGAAGAGAAGACTGGAAGGAGAGAGGGTAGGATGGGAGGGAGAGGTAGAGGGAGTGGAGAGGAGAGGAAAGAGGAGAGTAGGGGAAGGGAGGAGAGGAGCAAAGCAAAGTGGGGCAGTGAAGTGTCATGGTGGGCAGTGCTTTTCCCAGCTGTGGGGCCTAGAGGGGATAGCTGCCGGAGCACATGACGAGCTCTGCTGTTTCTGGACTGTGTGGGCGTGTGCACCGAAACGGTGACCCACTTCACTAGAGCACCAAAACATTAGCACCAAACCTCTCATCCGAACCCAACTCCGTTACAATCCTTCCTTCAATCAAGTCATGATGACCAACCTCCCAACCTCTCTGTAACAGTGTAGCAGCAGTACCGATGAAGATAATGGTGGCCGGTGAGGGCCAGCCTCTAAAATAACAACGCTGCCCACATCAACAACCGGAGGCACTCCGGTGTGCTGGGAGAGGAGGACCAACACAATGGAACAGTGTTCCAGACCTAGGACCTTGGACGCAGGCAGGCAGGAAGGGAGGGATGCAGGCCGGCAGGCAGAGAGAGAGGCAGGCAGGCAAAGAGAAAGAGAGATGGAGGGAGGGTGGCAGTGGTGTGTATTCATGGATGCCAAGGGAAACCAGGCTTCCCTAAAAAATTGACAAAGAAGAAAAGAAAAAAAACATTATACAATCATTTTATCTTTCGTCTCCGTGTTTCATAATTTTCCTTCAATTTGCAAGAGGTTGAATGTATCTCACCGGAGAAAGCATCTGAGCGAGTGAAACAGCGTCCCTCTGTCTCTGTATGTGTAGCCCATCTATCTGATGCTGTCTGGTCAAAAATAGTATGACACTGTTGCCGTCCGTAGCGTTGAATGCAAGGGAAGCCAGCGAGCATTTGGCTTCCTTTGATCATAAAAAATAATAATAATAATAGCCAATCAGCGTTGAGCTAAACTTAGTGAGCTCAACTGTGAATGGTCCTTGCGCACCATCAAATATTGTCAAGGGAAGCCAGTTTGGCTTTGGCTTCACACCAATCACATCACATCAAAACCAAAAGTCATTGACAGAAAACATTTGTTGCATCTCGTTGTGTTGTTGTCTTCCGGTGGCTAGCTAGCAAAAATTGGCCCTTTCCTAAATTAGCCATGGATGGTAGCCTCCAACTGCTCTTAAACACTAGTAAAACTAAATGCATGCTCTTCAATCGAACGCTGCTGGCACCCGCCCACCCGACTAGAATCACTACTCTCGACGGGTCTGACCTAGATTATGTGGACAACTACAAATACCTAGGTGTCTGGTTAGACTGTAAACTCTCCTTCCAGACTCACATTAAGAATCTCCAATCCAAAGTTAAATCTAGAATCAGCTTCCTATTTCGCAAAAAAGCCTCCTTCACTCCTGCTGCCAAACATGCCCTCGTAAAACTGACTATCCTACCGATCCTTGACTTCGGCGATGTAATTTACAAAATAGCCTCCAACACTCTACTCAGCAAGTTGGATGTAGTCTATCACAGTGCCATCCGTTTTGTCACCAAAGCCCCATATACTACCCACCACTGTGACCTGTACGCTCTTGTTGCCTGGTCCTCACTACATATTCGTCGCCAAACCCACTGGCTCCAGGCCATCTAGAAATCACTGCTAGGCAAATCCCCGCCTTATCTTAGCTCATTGGTCACCATAGCAACACCCACCCGTAGTAGGCGCTCCAGCAGGTATATCTCACTGGTCATCCCCAAAGCCAACACCTCCTTTGGCCGCCATTCCTTCCAGTTCTCTGCTGCCAATGACTGGAATGAATTGCAAAAATCTCTGAAGCTGGAGACTCTTATCTTCCTCACTAACTTTAAGCATCAGTTGTCAGAGCACCTTACCGATCACTGCACCTGTACACAGCCCATCTGAAATTAGCCCACCCAACTACCTCATCCCCATATTGTTATTTATTTTGCTCATTTGCACCCCAGTATCTCTATTTGCACATCATCTCTTGCACATCTATCATTCCAGTGTTAATACTAATTGTAATTATTTTGCACTATAGCCTATTTATTGCCTTACCTCCATAACTTGCTACATTTGCACACACTGTATATATATTTTCTGTTGTATTTTTGACTTTATGTTTTGTTTTACCCCATATGTAACTCTGTGTTGTTGTTTTTATCGCACTGCTTTGCTTTATCTTGGCCAGGTCGCAGTTGTAAATGAGAACTTGTTCTCAACTGGCTTACCTGGTTAAATAAAGGTTAAATAAAATAAAAAGGGATTTGGACTTGTGGTTTTACTTAATTCTCTCTGTACTGGCCAATGATTACAACGGCGATTCTGATCCAACGATAAATTCATACATTGTTGTGCCCCTGGCCTGAGAGGATGGTCCCGTGTAGCTCAGTTGGTAGAGCAAGGCATTTGCAACGCCAGGGTTGTGGGTTTGATTCCCACGGGGGGCCAGTATGAGAAATGTATGCACTCACTAACTGTAAGTCGCTCTGGATAAGAGCAAAGCAAAAAAAAAAAATCAATATGTAGCTAGAAGTAGTAGGCTAATGTTAACTAGCTGGCTCATCATTGCCCATGAAAGGAAGTTAGGCTAGCAAGCAAGCATTTTAGTCTAGGACAACAAAAACTAAAAGCTTGTACTGTATGACAGGGTGATAGACCGTTTCATCAACATGAAAGAGAGGAGGATGGTGTTGGATTCAACAACAACAAAATTATACTGGCATCATATTTAGCTGATGTTGATTGGACTAAATAGTTTTTGGTATCTTTTAGTTGTCAGTGTATTAGACTAAGCATAGGTGATTTGATGATGTTGAAATTTTCAAGTTTAAATGGTGCTGGAATAGGGGAGGGAGGGAGGGAGGGAGGAGGAGGAGAAGGAGGGGAGGGAGGGGGAGAGAGGGAGAGAGAGAGAGCGAGTCCAATGTCTCTATCACATTACATCCTTCAAGAGGGAAAGAAAGATTCGTAGAGAGAGAACACTCAAACAGTACACTTTGTCAGCATTCCTTTCCTATGACACACCATGGCCATCTTGGATTATTATTATTACAACTCTAGACACACACACACCCCTTCAAACCCCTCAGGTCACTGGGCCGACCCCCTGGCCTTTTGGCGATAGTGACACAGGCCTCCCTCCTCTCTGAATACCTTTTTCAATGGTCCTGCTGCAGGCCCACACACACACACACACACACACACTGGCCTGCTGCACGCCTAACCCCAACCCAACGAGCAGCTCTCTCCCAAAGCGATGAAGTGGGGTTCAGAGGTCAGGGGTCAGGGGTCAGGGGAGGGAGAGAAAGCTTCCAACCTTTGTCTAAAGTGGTTTAATCTAATTTTGGGTCATTGGAAAATAAGTGAAATTACCCTCTTTCTTTTTACAATCAAACAGATGTGGACAGTTCACACTGTTGTTTTTTCTCCTGCTGTAGTTGTCGTGGTTTTATATTTCAATGTAACTTTTGTGGTGGTTTGGTTGATGAGTTTGATGGCCTACCTACCATGATCAGGGTTACAGTGAGGTCAGTATGCTCCTTGTCTAGCCTAGGTCGAAGTGGAATACCTCATACATACACATACCTAGTTAGGTCACCAAACCAGACATTTTGTAAGAAAGAACATTGGCGAAATTGAAACTGAATAGGACCAAATGCCCTTTATAGTGCACTACGTGTGACTACTTATAGGCTTCTGTTCAAAAGTAGTGCACTATAAAGGGAATATGGTGCGATTTGGGATGCAGACATATAGACCTATAGAGCCCCCTGTATAATCACAGAAGAGAAACCCTTAAGTAAGGTAGCTAAGTGCTTTTTGAGATGATATCACACCGAGACAGAAATACAGCAATATAGGTTGAGTGGCAGGTAGCCTAGCGGTTAGAGCATTGGGCTAGTAACCGAAAGGTAGCTGGTTCGAATCCCCGAGTGAAAAATCTGTCCATGTAAGACACTCTGGAAGAGTGAGTCTGCTAAATGACTAAAGTGTAAATATAGTTCTCCCTAAGGCACTGCATCACATTGCTTGAGCCGTCACTACAGACCCTGGTTCGATCCCGGGCTGTGTCGCAGCTGGCCGCGACTGGGAGACCCATGAGGCGGCACACAATTGGCCCAGCATCGTCTGGGTTAGGGGAGGGTTAGGCTAGCCGGGATGTCCTTGTCCCATCTCGCTCTAGCAACTCCTTGTGGCGGGCCGGGCGCATGCATGCTGACACGGTCGCATGCTGACACGGTACAGTGTTTCCTCTGACACTTTGGTGTGGCTGGCTTCCAGGTTAAGCGAGCAGTGTGTCAAGAAGCAGTGCGGCTTGGCAGGGTCGTGTTTCGGAGGACGTGTGGCTCTTCGCCTCTCATGAAATTGGGCAGAAAAAGGGGTAAAAAAATAAATAAATATAGACTAGGCATTCCCATTCAAATGAAATATATTGTAGTCATTTAGCAGGCACTTATCCAGAGTAACTTAGGCCTATACTAAGTGCGTTCAACTAAAGTATTACTGTGGTCTGAGGGGCCATTATTTTCCATTCTAGTCATTCCATTTCTATGCTCTGAGGACTGGCGCTGCAAACCCCAGGGTCATAGAAAGGTTCTGAATTTTTGTAAAACGTCACAGCACAGTGGGAAAATATATGTCAGGTAGAAATCAAAACTGGATGGTCTTCAGAGATAGATGGGAGGGGGTTGAGGGTAGCTGAAGGCTGGGACTAAAAACAAACAAAAGATAACTAATGTAAAATATAATGTATATAGTATGTATAAGATGGAAGTAGAAGCCTAAGTGTTGTGGTAAGGTGGTAAGGTTAGGGGAAGATATTAAAGAAGGAACATATATATTTAAAATAACATATATACAGTACCAGTCAAAAGTTTGGACACACCTACTCATTCAAGGGTTTTTCTGAGTGAACTGAGTGTGCAAAGCTGTCAGCAAGGCAAAGGGTGGCTACTTTGAAGAATCTCAAATATAAAATATATTTTGATTTAACACTTTTTTTGGTTACTACATGATTCCATATGTGTTATTTCATAGTTTTGATGTCTTCACCATTATTTTACAATGTAGAAAATAGTGAAAATAAAGAAAAACCCTGGAATGAGAAGGTGTTCTAAAACTTTTGACTGGTACTGTCTATTTACAAAAACAATATATGGGGGACTGGAAATTATGCAGACAATTACATTGATAGAAGCCACAATCTATCTGCAGTATTAAAGCTGATATAACCCCTAAAAAAAAAAACATACAAAAAAAACCTGGGTCATTTAGTAGCCTAATGGTTAATAGGGGGGGGGACCACTTAAGGTGGAACTTACTTAACTATTGACTTTTGTTTCATTTAAAGCCTTAGAACAGTTTATAGTCATGTTGTACTGTTTGTGTCCAGCTGAATGCTTAGCCATACTGCAGCTAGCTTCCGCTTAGTTCATAGGTACAGTGTATGAAGTACGCTTAAATGTAAATCGTTTTGAGCCTGACTGCAAATACACACACACACACACACGCCTGCACAAACTTGTAAGAAATGTAATGAGTGACATTTAATTACAACATTTACTAAAAAATAATTTGACAATTTAGTGATTATCTTGCAGGAGCTTTCCCTGGATCCCTAGAATGATATTAACCCTATACTGTGTCGTTGGTGATATTCGTTTCTATGGGTGTGATTTTAACCCTATGGTTTCCTCCTGTTTCAGATGCATCCGCTGGGACTGTGTAACAACAACAATGGTGAGGAGGACTTATACGAGTATGGCTGGGTGGGAGTGGTGAAACTGGAGCAGCCTGAGCTGGACCCCAGCTGTCTCACTGTCCTGGGAAAGGTAAGCAACACAGCTAGTGTACATACGCACATGATGCTATGTCTCTGGGTAAGTGCTGGAAATAAAACCAGACCTTGGGCACTATGTCAAGTGTCTCAGAGTAGGAGTGCTAATCTAGCATCAGGTCCCCCCTGTCTTGTTACATGCCAGTGGACAGAGATAGACTGCTCCAGAAAACAAACCTCCTCCTCATCCTGTCAGGTAGATTCAGCCTGACTGTGAAGTGAAGACGACTTGTTTCTCTTCTTAATTAAAAACATAGTATTATTTATCTCTGATCCCTGGATGTCAAGGGAACTATTCGTTCACGCTAGGATGGGTTTTGTTTAGTTTTTCACCTCCTTCCCTACAAGAATGAGAAGAGAGGAACTTAATCCTTCAATTGTCTCTCCCCCTCTCCCCTCCACACCTCTTTCTATTTACCCCTCCCCCAGACCCCCGTCTGGAGTCCAGAGTGGTATTTTATCATGGCTTTAATTAAGTGTCCACCTAATGGAACATACCACTTTTCCCAGAGGGACAGGGGGAGGTTATGGTATCATTTATCCTGAACACGCCTGGCCTGTCCTTCCCAGTGACAGGAAGAGGGCAGCCATAATTGAAGGAGAGCTCCTTGTAGCCGTATAGATATGCTTATGGCTGGGGCACTTTCTCTGGAAGACGTGATTAGAGGTTGGTTAGCGCTCAGCGCTAGCTAGCGAATAGAGCAGAGAAGAACAGAACACGCAACACATCAGGGCTGAAAGCAAAACTAATGATAATGATAAAACAGAAGCACTCAAACACTCAACCACTCGAAGCATCTTGTACTTTACCTCAGGAATAGGACGTAGTGGTTCGCTCCTCCTCTCTGAAAGTAACGACTGAAAGTAACGACGTGTTAGTCAAGTGTTTGATTAGTCAAGTGTTTGATTAGTCAAGTGTTTGATATACTGCACTGTACTGCAGTGAGACCTCGACTGGAGTGCTGCTGAGCTGATACTTTGGGGCAGCAAAGGGATCTGAATGATCTCTCCTCTATGGAGGCAGGCAGTCATGTTGGGTTTGGGGGCTATTGTTTCAGTTTGGTGCAGGAGCAGAGCCCATCCAGCAGAGCTGTGGCCCCCCATCAGAGGTGTGTGTTGTGAAAGTGCCCCAAATGACAGCATCCATCCTCTCATTAGAGTGGACAGAGAAATGGGGAGAAAGGAGGGAAACGGGGAGAAAGGAGGGAAACGGAGAGAAAGGAGGGAAACGGGGAGAAAAGGAGGGAAACTGGGAGAAAAGGAGGGAAACGGGGAGAAAGGAGGGAAACGGGGAGAAAGGAGGGAAGCTGGATAAAGTAGGGAAAACGGGAGAAAATGAGGGAAACGGGGAGAAAGGAGGGAAACGGGGAGAAAGGAGGAGGAGGGAAAAGAGGAGGCTGCCTTCTCTTCTCTAGTTTGTTTTTAGGGGACAGAGTAGACAGTGCTGGGCTATAATTAGTGTGGAGAGGAGAGGGGGAAGCCTCTCCATTGTTGGATGGCCCATCTTGACAGACCAGACCCAGGAAGAGCCCAGGCACAGCTGGGGGCCTGTAGTGTTCCCAGAGCCAGACACAGCCATTACTCTACTGTACCACTGCCGGACCCAGACCCAGACACACAGCCCTGCCCGCCAAGCCACAGACTGTAATCCCTGCTAGGCCCAGACACATCCGAGATACCCCCCTTGCCCGATCTAGCCTACCCCCGTACCCCCTGTATCCCCCATACTCAGCCTGCCCCCTATATCTGGACTCCCAGGCCCATCTCTCCGCCACCCTCTCTCTCTCTCTGTTTTCTACACACTTTGCCGCCCAGTGTTGGGTCTAGCTGCTATCTTAATTACAGTTCCAATTCCAGAATCTCAATAAATGCTTAATTGGAATCCCTGAATGTGTTGTTGACTTCATGGCTCTTTTTAACACTACTCTAATACTAACTTCATACATTCTCTACTGAAATGAAACCATAGCAGCAAGGGACTACAAACTATTTGTACTGAAGCTGACCCAGCATCAGAGGCAGGTTTGAGGAACACAAGGCAGGAATGAGGGGAAAGGGTGCATGAAAAAAAGGAGGGAGGGAGGGAGGGAGGGAGGGAGGGAGAGGGGGAGGGAGGGAGGGAGAGGGGGAGGGAGGGACGGAGGGAGGGAGGGGGGGGGGGGGGGGGGGGGGGAGGGAGGGAGGGAGGGAGGGAGGGATCTTAGGGCATCAGAGCTGGCCTCCACACCAAAGCGGTGTCTTGTCACATATATGTAAACAGTTTTTTCCGGTTCTTCCTGTCTGGTTCCTGTGAGAGACGCAGAGCTGTTGACCTGTGACTCCCCACCGCTGCCTCCCTCCTGCGTGCCGCACACACAGCGGCCCCCTCTAGAGCAGGGAAATGAGGACACGATGGAAGATTGGGTCCTACCTTGTGTTGTAGTTGCAGGTATTTGTGGAAGAGTAGATGGCTACTGTGCTGGGCATATACACATTTTGTGTGAAGTTTTAGCTTTGTCTAGAGAGCTGTAACTATACCTATACCTGTTATTTGTGTAGACTAGAGTTAACGCACAGTAAGTTTGTGTAAAGTGTTGAGTATTAGTGTAGTGTTAAACAGTATCTGTCTGTAGGTTGTGTATTAGTGTAGTGTTAAACAGTATCTGTGATTAGGTTGGGTATTAGTGTAGTGTTAAACAGTATCTTTGATTAGGTTGGGTATTTCAGTCCTAACTAGCCTGGCTGGGGTATATGTTCCTAACGTCCTGGTAATCCCATCCTCCTCTACTCAATTTAAGGGCTTTCTTGGCATGGGAAACATACAGTGGGCAGAACAAGTATTTGATACACTGCCGATTTTGCAGGTTTTCCTACTTACAAAGCATGTAGAGGTCTGTAATTTTTATCATATGTACACTTCAACTGTGAGAGACGGAATCTAAAACAAAAATCCAGAAAATCACATTGTATGATTTTTAAGTAATTAATTTGCATTTTATTGCATGACATAAGTATTTGATCACCTACCAACCAGTAAGAATTCTGGCTCTCACAGACCTGTTAGTTTTTCTTTAAGAAGCCCTCCTGTTCTCCACTCATTACCTGTATTAACTGCACCTGTTTGAACTCGTTACCTGTATAAAAGACACCTGTCCACACACTCAATCAAACAGACTCCAACCTCTCCACATTGGCCAAGACCAGAGAGCTGTGTAAGGACATCAGGGATAAAATTGTAGACCTGCACAAGGCTGGGATGGGATACAGGACAATAGGCAAGCAGCTTGGTCTAAACTCCACTCGCCGTGTTTGGAGGAAGAAGAAGGATGAGTACAACCCCAAGAACACCATCCCAACCGTGAAGCATGGAGGTGGAAACATAATTCTTTGGGGATGCTTTTCTGCAAAGGGGACAGGACGACTGCACCGTATTGAGGGGAGAATGGATGGGGCCATGTATCGCGAGATCTTGGCCAACAACCTCCTTCCCTCGGTAAGAGCATTGAAGATGGGTCATGGCTGGGTCTTCCAGCATGACAACGACCCGAAACACACTGTACTGCAACTTTTCATGCACAGTGGGAAGTTGGAACGAACCTGCTCTTACCATGAGAAACAGATTTCCCAATCTTCTCCTCCTCTTCTTCATCTTTAATGTTGACATTCAGCTCCAGTGTTTGACTGCAGTCTTCCAGCTTCACTGATGCCATCTCTGGTACCTGCGGTGCAAACAAGACTCGACTGTCAATCAGGACCCAGTGACTGTATGTTTGGACTCAGTGTGGAAGGAGAGAGGCAGGCTGGGTTTGCCCCCCCATATCTGTAGCTCAATTGGTAGAGCATGGCGCTTGTAACACCAGGGTAGTGGGTTTGATCCCCGGGACCACCCATACGTAAAATGTATGCGCACATGACTGTAAGTCGCTTTGGATAAAAGCGTCTGCTAAATGGCATATTATTATTATTATTATTATTATTATCCCTTCTTCATCATGACATCATGACATCATGACATCATGACATCACCCCCTAACCAACCTTTCATTCAATAGAATAAAATAAGAAGCGTATAAATTAACGGGTATCAGAATAAAAACGTCTATAACAACAATAATGTCAAGGCGGGTTTGTGTTAGGATACGAGGATTCCCCCCCCCCCCCCCCACACACACACACGGACGCATGCACACGGGCCATGTACTCTACTCTGCCCTTACAAAAACACAGATGTAACCTTTGGACCTGTTGCTGGTTGCAAGGCTGCAGAATATGGGCGCCTACAGAGAGATGAACCTGGAGAAGAGTCCCCTAAGCAAGCTGGTCCTGGGGCTCTGTTCACAAACACAAACAGACCCCACAGAGCCCCAGGACAACAACACAATTAGACCCAACCAAATCATGAGAAAACAAAAAGAGAATTACTTGACACATTGGAAAGAATTAACAAAAAAAAGAGCATACTAGAATGCTATTTGGCCCTAAACAGAGAGTACACAGTGGCAGAAACCTGACCACTGTGACTGACCCAAACTTAAGGAAAGCTTTGACTATGTACAGACTCATTGAGCATAGCCTTGCTATTGAGAAAGGCCGCCGTAGGCAGACCTGGCTCTCAAGAGAAGACAGGCTATGTGCACACTGCCCATAAAATGAGGTGGAAACTGAGCTGCACTTCCTAACCTCCTGCCAAATGTATGACCATATTAGAAACACATATTTCCTTCAGATTACAGAGATCCACAAAGAATTCGAAAACAAACCCAATTCTGATAAACTCCCTTATCTACTGGGTGAAAAACCACAGTGTGCCATCACAGCAATTTGTGACCTGTTGCCACAAGAAAAGGGCAACCAGTGAAGAACAAACACCATTGTAAATACAACCCATATTTATGTTTATTTATTTGCACATTTGTACTTTAACTATTTGCACATTATTACAACACTGTATATAGACATACAGTGAGGGAAACAAGTATTTGATCCCCTGCTGATTTTGTACGTTTGCCCACTGACAAAGACATGATCAGTCTATAATTTTAATGGTAGGTTTATTTGAACAGTGAGAGACAGAATAACAACAAAAAAATCCAGAAAATCGCATGTCAAGAATGTTATCAATTGATTTGCAATTGAATGAGGGAAATAAGTATTTGACCCCTTTGCAAAACATGACTTAGTACTTGGTGGCAAAACCCTTGTTGGCAATCACAGAGGTCAGACGTTTCTTGTAGTTGGCCACCAAGTTTGCACACATCTCAGGAGGGATTTTGTCCCACTCCTCTTTGCAGATCTTCTCCAAGTCATTAAGGTTTCGAGGCTGACATTTGGCAACTCGAACCTTCAGCTCCCTCCACAGATTTTCTATGGGATTAAGGTCTGGAGACTGGCTAGGCCACTCCAGGACCTTAATGTGCTTCTTCTTGAGCCACTCCTTTGTTGCCTTGGCCATGTGTTTTAGATCATTGTCATGCTGGAATACCCATCCACGACCCATTTTCAATGCCCTGGCTGAGGGAAGGCGGTTCTCACCCAAGATTTGACGGTACATGGCCCCGTCCATCGTCGCTTTGATGCGGTGAAGTTGTCCTGTCCCCTTAGCAGAAAAACACCCCCAAAGCATAATTTTTCCACTTCCATGTTTGAATGTGGGGATGGTGTTCTTGGGGTCATAGGCAGCATTCCTCCTCCTCCAAACACGGCGAGTTGAGTTGATGCCAAAGAGCTCGATTTTGGTCTCATCTGACCACAACACTTTCACCCAGTTCTCCTCTGAATCATTCAGATGTTCATTGGCAAACTTTAGACGGCCCTGTATATGTGCTTTCTTGAGCAGGGGGACCTTGCGGGCGCTGCAGGATTTCAGTCCTTCACGGCGTAGTGTGTTACCAATTGTTTTCTTGGTGACTATGGTCCCAGCTGCCTTGTGATCATTGACAAGATCGTCCCGTGTAGTTCTGGGCTTATTCCTCACTGTTCTCATGATCATTGCAACTCCACGAGGTGAGATTTTGCATGGAGCCCCAGGCCGAGGGAGATTGACTGTTCTTTTGTGTTTCTTCCATTTGCGAATAATCACACCAACTGTTGTCACCTTCTCACCAAGCTGCTTGGCGATGGTCTTGTAGCCCATTCCAGCCTTGTGTAGGTCTACAATCTTGTCCCTGACATCCTTGGAGAGCTCTTTGGTCTTGGCCATGGTGGAGAGTTTGGAATCTGATTGATTGATTGCTTCTGTGGACAGGTGTCTTTTATACAGGTAACAAGCTGAGATTAGGAGCACTCCCTTTAAGAGTGTGCTCCTAATCTCAGCTCGTTACCTGTATAAAAGACACCTGGGAGCCAGAAATCTTTCTGATTGAGAGGGGGTCAAATACTTATTTCCCTCATTTAAAATGCAAATCAATTTATAACATTTTTGACATGCGTTTTTCTGGATTTTGTTGTTGTTATTCTGTCTCTCACTGTTCAAATAAACCTACCATTTAAAATTATAGACTGATAATTTCTTTGTCAGTGGGCAAACATACAACATCAGCAGGGGATCAAATACTTTTTTCCCTCACTGTAATATGACATTTGAAATGTCTTTATTCTTTTGGAACTTCTGAGTGTAATGTTTACTGTTAATATTTATTGGGGGGGAGGGAGGGGGGGGGGGGGGGGGGGGGTGGATTGAGGCCTGAAAGGGAAAGATGGCAACAGACAGATGAGTGTAAGGCGGCTGGCCACACACACACTGTCTGGCCCAGGGCCTGTGTTAGGTTAACTGTTCCCACCTCTGGCTGTGTAAACTCTGGACGCCCTGCCCTGTAGCTGACCTGGGAAAGTTGTATGTCTCTCTGTTTCAGGCCATGCCAGCGTGGTGCCAGCGTTGTCCTTATGCTACACAGAGAGTGGTGTTAAACAGCGAATGTGGTGTTTTATTGGTGTTCATTCTGGCAGGGTGCTGAACTGTTTCTGTTGTATTGTAAACTTTATCTAGGATGTATTATGTGGACAAGAATACTGGCTGATGAAAATGTCTCCAAAAACAGGTCGGTGTGTGGGTGGGTAGGTTGAGCGGTGGACAGGTAGGTTGTGTGAGTGTGTGTGTGTGTGTGTGTGGTTTGTGTGAGCTCATCCACTGTTTATCTGTCTGCAGAGGAAGAATCAGGGGCCTCAGAGATTAGGATTTGATGAAGCACTCTGCTCTCTCTCGCTCTCTCTCTTTCCCTCTGTCTGTCTGTCTGTCTGTCATGAACTCCACAGTAAAGCAGTTGAGCAGAGAGAGAGTTCTGTTTTGATCGCCTAGATTGCTGTAGAACTTCAGTATAAAAGGGATTGATTATCTGTAATGGTATTCTGTGTTTTGAGACTCAGCAGCAGCTTTTTATTCCAGTCTAACTGCTTGATGTTTATGGAACAATGCTTTCTGCTGGTGGGATTGAATAGATGGAGGAGCAGGTAGGTCAATGGGACTATTTTCTTTCCATTCAGTGATGGGCATACTTCGCCCCATATGGAGTTAAGGACTTACTTCTTTTCACAGCATATGAGCACAGCTTGTGCACATAATTGCATGGCGGTGTCCAAAATGTCACCCTATTCCATATATAGTACACTACAGTTGACCAGAGCCCTGTGGGCCGTGATCAAAAGTAGTGGCACTACGTAGAGAATAAGGTGGCATTTCAGACGCAACCCATGTTACTTTCAGACCGTTCAGTTTAGTGATGATGGAAAGTTAGGGAGGGACATGTGAAGGTAATGGACTGGGGTTGATACTGAGCAATGAATAGAAGGCCAGAGTATCCTCCCTTCAGATCAATGAAAGCATCAGTTCCCTCCCTCCCTCCGTCCCTCCCTCACCACCACATCACACAAACACTGCCATAATATGGCGTCAGGAGGGAAGGGGGGGAGAAAACAAAAAGGGAGGAGAGAGAAACCCTGTGAAGCGTGGAGCTGCCTGCGCCGTGAGGGAGGACTACTTCTTAGGTTCTCCTTTCATGTTTGTGTATGCCTCAACTTGCTGATATTATCTTGGCTTCTCTTCCTGGTGGGGTGTCGATCTCTCTCTCTCTCTCTCTTGATTGGAGGCGTTCTCTCTACACTCAGACTGGGCCTCTCTCTTCTCTCTCCTCTCTCTCTTCTCTCTCCTCTCTCTCTTCTCTCTCCCCTCTCTCTTCTCTCTCCTCCGCTCTCCGTTTCAGACACCGTTTTCTTTTTTGTTCCTCCTCTGCGGGCCCTCGTTGCCCTGGGCCCCAAATCACTGCTTCAGGGCCCCGGGATCCCACTGAGCGTGTTGCCATGGTCACTGGGAAGCTCATTGTGTGATGTGGCTCAAAGTGAGCCGTCCCTGGGTGGAGTGACCCACTGCTGAATAGAGGGGCAAAATGACCATTATTACACTTCACAGCCCTGGTCGGGCCCCTATTGAAAGAGAGCATAAAGGAGCCCCAAGGACTTAAGACGAAAGAGAGGGAACGGGACTAAAGAGAAAGACGAAAGAGAGGGAGCGGGACTAAAGAGAAAGACGAAAGAGAGGGAGCGGGACTAAAGAGAAAGACGAAAGAGAGGGAGCGGGACTAAAGAGAAAGACGAAAGAGAGGGAGCGGGACTAAAGAGAAAGAAGAAAGAGAGGGAGCGGGACTAAAGAGAAAGACGAAAGAGAGGGAGCGGGACTAAAGAGAAAGAAGAAAGAGAGGGAGCGGGACTAAAGAGAAAGAAGAAAGAGAGGGAAAGTAAAAGAAAGGGAGGAAAAGAACAAGCGAAGCACCTCTGAGAGAAAGAGGAGGAGGAGGAGTTTACATTGATTCATTTGAGATACATTCTTTGACATTTATTGAAGTTGTTTAGTTGTAAACAGTTTATCTGAAAGTTGATTTTGTATTTTTTTAATACATTTTTGTTTGTGATTCGAGTCATATTTAAACTCAGTTCTTTTGGAGTTTGGAACCTCTTTTTTTTTTTATTAGCCAGAAAATACAACAGCTAGCTATTGAAAGTGCTACAACGGATCAAAAGAGGTAACATGGATAAAAAATAACAAAGTATAAATCTGGGAAGATATTTAATCAGACATGGCTGCCACACCTAAGCCTGTGTTTTCTCTTCTCTTCTCTCTCTCTGGGTCTCCACCTAGCTAAGCCTGTGTGTATGTAGTCACAAAAGTGTCTGATAAAGAGAGAGAGGTGCCATTGGAGCAAGCCATGGCCTGAGAGGTTGAGCTAATGGAAGAAGAGCTCTGAAAAATAAAATAGAAAAACACTGTTTGAGGGTGCTGGGGGGGGGGGGCTAACACAGAGAAGAGGGGTTTTGGGGACTAACACAGAGGAGAGGGTTGGGGGGACTAACACAGAGGAGAGGGTTGGGGGGACTAACACAGAGGAGAGGGGTTTTGGGGACTAACACAGAGGAGAGGGTTGAGGGGGACTAACACAGAGGAGAGGGTTGGGGGGACTAACACAGAGGAGAGGGAGAGGGTTGGGGGGACTAACACAGAGGAGAGGGTTGGGGGGACTAACACAGAGGAGAGGGTTGGGGGAACTAACACAGAGGAGAGGGAGAGGGTTGGGGGGACTAACACAGAGGAGAGGGTTGGGGGGGACTAACACAGAGGAGAGGGGTTTTGGGGACTAACACAGAGGAGAGGGTTGAGGGGGACTAACACAGAGGAGAGGGAGAGGGTTGGGGGGACTAACACAGAGGAGAGGGTTGGGGGGGACTAACACAGAGGAGAGGGTTGGGGGGGACTAACACAGAGGAGAGGGTTGGGGGGACTAACACAGAGGAGAGGGTTGGGGGGGACTAACACGGAGGAGAGGGTTGGGGGGGACTAACACAGAGGAGAGGGTTGGGGGGACTAACACAGAGGAGAGGGTTGGGGGGGACTAACACGGAGGAGAGGGTTGGGGGGACTAACACAGAGGAGAGGGTTGGGGGGGACTAACACGGAGGAGAGGGAGAGGGTTGGGGGGGACTAACACAGAGGAGAGGGTTGGGGGGGACTAACACAGAGGAGAGGGTTGAGGGGGACTAACACAGAGGAGAGGGTTGGGGGGACTAACACAGAGGAGAGGGTTGGGGGGACTAACACAGAGGAGAGGGAGAGGGTTGGGGGGACTAACACAGAGGAGAGGGTTGGGGGGACTAACACAGAGGAGAGGGAGAGGGTTGGGGGGACTAACACAGAGGAGAGGGTTGGGGGGACTAACACAGAGGAGAGGGAGAGGGTTGGGGGGACTAACACAGAGGAGAGGGTTGGGGGAACTAACACAGAGGAGAGGGAGAGGGTTGGGGGGACTAACACAGAGGAGAGGGTTGGGGGGGACTAACAAGGAGGAGAGGGTTGGGGGGACTAACACGGAGGAGAGGGTTGGGGGGGACTAACACGGAGGAGAGGGTTGGGGGGACTAACACAGAGGAGAGGGTTGGGGGGACTAACACAGAGGAGAGGGTTGGGGGGGACTAACACAGAGGAGAGGGTTGGGGGGACTAACACAGAGGAGAGGGTTGGGGGGACTAACACGGAGGAGAGGGTTGGGGGGGACTAACACGGAGGAGAGGGTTGGGGGGACTAACACAGAGGAGAGGGTTGGGGGGACTAACACAGAGGAGAGGGTTGGGGGGGACTAACACAGAGGAGAGGGAGAGGGTTGGGGGGACTAACACAGAGGAGAGGGTTGGGGGGGACTAACACGGAGGAGAGGGTTGGGGGGACTAACACAGAGGAGAGGGTTGGGGGGACTAACACAGAGGAGAGGGTTGGGGGGGACTAACACGGAGGAGAGGGTTGGGGGGGACTAACACAGAGGAGAGGGTTGGGGGGACTAACACAGAGGAGAGGGAGAGGGTTGGGGGGACTAACGCAGAGGAGAGGGCTGGGGGGAGAGAGCGTTGGGGGGAGGGTTGGGAGAGGGAGCTGTGAGAGCTAAGTTACACCCAGTTATTGTCACTCCTCTGAAGGGGCTGCAGGGAGGGGGTGATCACTCACTGGGGCTCATTCAAGAAGCTGCTAGGGTGGGTGTGGCTCCTGGGAGTGGAGGGATGGAGCGAGAGGAGGGGGCAGATGAAGAGCTCCATGGGTAAAATACTGCAGGTGGACAAAGTTTGTTATGATTAGGTAGTTCGTTTCCATATCAAAAGCTATACTTGGATCATGAAAAGCTGTTCTTGGATCAAGCTGATGCCTTGCTACCTGATGACTAAATGCTCTATTATAATAACAGACAGTGAGGTAATGATATGTATTTTTTGTGTACCCTAGTGTGTTGCGTGGTTGTGGTAGCTAGGTAGTGACACTGCTGTTGAAATGCCACAAGCAAATATTTATCCTTTCCTTAAAACATATTAATGAACCTAGGCCTATTTAGGCTTTCCTGAAAGTAGGCTATACGATAATACAGTGACAAGGAAAGTATAAAGGGGACAGCTATGCTATAGTATGAGGATGAAATAGAAACAAATACGTGCAACATGTCTATAGCCTATTTATCAGCAACGTTGATTATCGAGGGAGAGAGTGTTGGAAAGATTTTTAAAATACTGTGTGAGGAACTACTATAATTTGAATGGTCGTTGACTTACTGTGTGAGGTCAAGAAGAAACGACTGAGAAGCCCAGCTGGGCACTTTCCTAGATTTGACATTTGCGAGAAGCTAGCCAGGTAGGCCTACTTCTATGTGTGCTCGGGCACGTGTGCGCCGTCAACATTAACAGGACAGAGAAACCAGACACATGCTCGTTGCTCACATGGAGCACGGAAATGATGGTATGAAATAGAATGAGAATGGTAAATTACTGTAATTAATACATGCATTAACAAAAATGTATGTAACAAAATGACAGGGATTAACAGTAAATTGGCTGTTTTACTAACAGTATGCTACCACATGGGCATTCATACAAGTTCAGACACTGTAGAATATAGCCTAGGCTACTATTCTACTTTACAGGGATAGGAGGGCGGACATTTTTTTTTGTCTCGCCTATGGTTTCATATCGGCCAGGTCTAGGGCTGTCACTGTGACCGTATTACCGCCACACCGGCGGTAACAAGTCATGACGGCAGTCAAATTCCACGTGACCGTTTAGCCATGGTAATTAGGCTTCTCAAATCACACCGCCTGGTATAGAGGTCCTGGATGGCAGGAAGCTTGGCCCCAGTGATGTACTGGGTCGTACGCACTACCCTCTGTAGTGCCTTGTGGTCGGAGGCCGAGCAGCTGCCATACCAGGCAGTGATGCAACCAGTCAGGATGCTCTCGATGGTGCAGCTGTAGAACCTTTTGAGGATCTGAGGACCCCATGCCAAATCTTTTCAGTCTCCTTGGGGGGAATAGGTTTTGTCCAAGATCTGATGCTGCTGCTGGTCATTAGTAGCCTACCAAACTTGCTAACTGCCTGGTACTCAGCACTCTATTGTCCCTCTAATCACTCTGACATCAATGCAAATGTAATCAAAAATCTAATCAAACACTTCATGAGGGCCCATGAGTTCATGTTGCACAACATTTCTATAGGCTATGCAATTGCTGATCCCATCAGCTTTCTATAGGCTAGGCCTGCTATATTTATTACTCAACTTTCCTAATATTAAGGAAATTGCTTCTCTTTACAACAGGAGTATAGCCTACCTGGCTGGTATGAAAATGAACCACGGGAAAAGCATTCTCCATTCGCTATTTAAGTGCATAGATGAGGAATTTTTTTCTCCTGCCCCTGTTCCGAGACAGGTGCATGATAATTGTCCATTCTAAATCAAAACAAATTTCACGCATATATTATTTAGTATATGTAAAGACAAGATTAAATCAAGAATAGTCTGATGGGTGACTATTAGCCTATCACTTGTGAATTATATATTAGCGTATCACTTGTGAATAATGCCCAGCTTAAGGCAAGAAACAGCGCGTGTTTTTTTTGTGTGTGGCTTTTTCAAATCATAGCCTAGCCCCATAGGCCTATATGTTTTGATAAGGTTTATATCACAACTAAAGTGGCCAAATAACTTCTTAAAATAAAGGGCATTAATCTGCTTTAAAATGGGTGTAGAGCCTAACTGGCATACATAAGCAGCGCAAGAGTTTCAAGTTTGGGGAAGATAATTTCACCATAGAAATGCACCTTTATAATAAAAGCATTACATGCATAATCGCATTTGTGGTCACTTTTGAGAATGGTGTTTTCCTGCTAATGGAACATTCGCGCTTATAGCCTACTGCCGTGTGCACATTGCTGCGCTTATGATGTGAAGAAATAGCCTAATAGATTATCAGAATGTTAAGCTAAACGTTCTAATCTGTTGCATCAGGCTCATTGCTTAAAACAGTTATTTTGATGCTAGTGGTTGTATTAATTTGGGATCTATCGCATCCCACAACTGTCCCAGACTATGTTTGGAATATTGATTTCTCGCACAGAATAGAATAAGTTTACTTTTGTACTATGGGGGATAGTAGATTGACATAGGCTAGTGCTTTTGCTGTTCGTTAGGCCAACTCATCTTGTTGGCTGACAAAAAGTAAATGTGGACAGTTCTTCCAATATCTTCCGATAAGTTGCATTCCCGATGTGTCTGTCTTCACTTGTAGCCTGTGAGAAAGACCCAATCACGTGACTGAGAGCCATGTGAGTGAGAAGTGCCTCGGCACGCAGCCGGGAGAAGGGAATTATAATGATTATATTCATCCCAAGGGCACAAAGGCCACTGGCCGCAAAAGGCATGGATTTGTTAGGGGACATTACGGCCACACAAATGAAATTCGAGGCATTATCAAGTGCTTGTCAAATTGTGAATGAGAGACTGATGAAGTGTGGACAACCTGCGCAAAAAACAAAGCAGAGCTCATGCCTTTCATGCAACTTTTTCAAATCATCATTAGTCATGCAGCCTTAGAATGTATAAAAAATCTAAACATATAACCCAACATTTGTATCACAACTAAAGTTACATAAATAACTCTAAATTAAGCATATAGGAGTACCTATTTCTTTGATAAAACCGCTCAACACAGAATATCCACATGTGCGCACTTCCTCAAATCGTTTGGAGAAAATAGCCTTTCTATTTTATTCAGCTATTCAAATCAAATCAAACTTGATTTGTCACATGCGCCGAATACAACAGGTGTAGACCTTACCGTGAAATGCTTACTTAAAAGCCCTTAACCAACTATCCAGTTCAAGAAAGAGTTAATAAAATATTTACCAAATAAACTAAAGTTAAAAAATAATAAATAGTAGCACTATAAAATAACACTAACGAGGCTATATACAGGGTGTACCGGTACCGAGTCAATGTGCGGAGGTACAGGTTAGTCGAGATAATTTGTACATGTGGGTAGGGGGAAAGTGACTATACATAGCTAATAGACAGCGGGTAGCAGCAGTGTAAAAACAAGGGTGTCAATGTAAATAGTCCGGGTGGCCATTTGATTAATTGTTCAGCAGTCTTATGGCTTGGGGGTTGAAGCTGTTAAGGAGCCTTTTGGTCCTAGACTTGGCGCTCTGGTACCGCTTGCCGTGCGCTAGCAGAGAGAACAGTCTATGACTTGGGTGACTGGAGTCTTTGACAGTTTTTTGGGCTTTCCTCTGATACCGCCTAGTATATAGGTCCTGGATGGCAGGAAGCTTGGCCCCAGTGATGTACTGGGCCGTACGCACTACCTTCTGTAGCGCCTTATGGTCAGATGCCGAGCAGTTGCCATACCAGGCGGTGATGCAACCGGTCAGGATGCTCTCAATGGTGCAGCTGTATAACTTTTTCAGGATCTGGGGACCCATGCCAAATCTTCCGTCTCCTGAGGGGGAAAAGGTGTTGTTGTGCCCTCTTGGTGTGTTTGGACCATGATAGTTCGTTGGTGATGGTGGACAACAAGGAACTTGAAACTCTCGACCCGCTCCAGTACAGCCCCGTCGATGTAAATGGGGGCCTGTTCGGCCCTCCTTTTCCTATAGTCCACGATCAGCTCCTTTGTCTTGCTCACGTTGAGGGAGAGGTTGTTGTCCTGGCACAACACTGCCAGGTCTCTGACCTCCTCCCTATAAGCAGTCTCATCTAGGGCATCCGGGATGATGCTGTTGATGTGAGCCATGACCAGCCTTTCAAAGCACTTCATGGCTACTGACGTGAGTGCTACGGGGCGGTAATCATTTAGGCAGGTTACCTTCGCTTCCTTGGGCATAGGGACTATGGTGGTCTGCTTGAAACATGTAGGTATCACAGACTCAGTCAGGGAGAGGTTGAAAATGTCAGTGAAGATACTTGCCAGTTGGTCCGTGTATGCTTTGAGTACGCGGCCTGGTAATCCATCTGGCCCTGCGGCTTTGTGAATGTTGACCTGTTTAAAGGTCTTGCTCACATCGGCTACCGAGAGCGTGATCACACAGTCGTCCGGAACAGTATTCTTCATACTATAAAATAATGCCATTGAATTCTAAGAAAATCTTGTCTGCTAAATGAAGTAGTGTAGCCCACAGCCATATGGATAGCCAGATCAGGGCCTAACATAAGGACGACTCAGAGTATGCTATTCTGTTCTTCTGAAATAGACTACATTTTCTTCATTTCATGTTTCTTTAGACCTGTCTAAAATAAATAACAGATTTATTGTGATGGTGTAGGCTATATTACATTTGATTTATTAGACTTTTTTAAATGTAGATGTTCCAACGGTCTGCATCAGTGGCTTGTAGGCTATGCGTGGAAGCCAGGAGATGCTAAATGTGTTTATGTTAATTAACGGTCAATTACTGTGAGACCGGCAGTTATTTGCTTGACAATCAACAGCTGACAAAATGTCATGACCACCACAGCCCTAGCCAGGACCGGGCCTGATCAGCGTTGATGAGTCTATAAATTAAGAAAATATTCTGTATCATATTATACCATGCCAGGTTGGAGAAGATTGGTGCATTGTCCATTTGACACATTAGCACTTTATAGGCCTCAGATCCAGATCAACCTTGTTGATTTCTGTTGAATAATTAATGAATAGTCAGTTACACGGTTATTCAGTTACCTTCACAGCCCTGGTAACTAGCCCAGTTCCCACTATCTATTCTCTCTACAGCAGTGTTGTACTGAGAGGAAGTTTAAGAGTCTCTAAGAAAACATTATTTATTTATGAGCAACAAAGCCCAGTTGGTGTTATCCCAGCAGTTAATCATGTAATTCTTTCTTTAGTGTTGAGTCAGCCACACATGGAAGTAAATTCACATTTATAATAAATAGACTGCAGAGGAATCTCCAGGGACCGGAGGAAGACAAATTATTCATATTAATTCCATCAATCAATCAATCAATCAATCAAATGTGTTTTTAAAGCCCTTTTTACATCAGCATATGTCACAAAGTGCTAGACTGAAACCCAGCCTAAAACCCCAAACAGCAAGCAATGCAGATGTAGAAGCAATGATTCTCTCATAACGGCCTGGGAGATATACAGTTGAAGTCGGAGGTTTACATACACTTAGGTTGGAGTCATTAAAACTCGTTTTTCAATCACTCCACAAATTTCTTGTTAACAAACTATCATATCGTTTTGGCAAGTCGGTTAGGACATCTACTTTGTGCATGACACAAGTAGTTTATCCAACAATTGTTTACATACAGATTATTTCACTTATAATTCACTGTATCACAATTCCAGTGGGTCAGAAGTTTACATACACTAAGTTGACTGTGCCTTTAAGCAGCTTGGAAAATTCCAGAAAATGATGTCATGGCATTAGAAGCTTCTGATAGGCTAAATGACATCATTTGAGTCAATTGGAGGTGTACTTGTGGATGTATATCAAGGCCTACCTTCTAACTCAGTGCCTCTTTGCTTGACATCATGGGAAAATCAAAAGAAATCAGCCAAGACCTCAGAAAAAATATTGTAGACCTCCACAAGTCTGGTTCATCCTTGGGAGCAATTTCCAAATGCTTGAAGGTACCACGTTCATCTGTACAAACAATAGTACGCAAGTATAAACACCATGGGACCATGCAGCCGTCATACCGCTCAGGAAGGAGACACGTTCTGTCTCCTAGAGATGAACGTACTTTGGTGCGAAAAGTGCAAATCAATCCCAGAACAACAGCAAAGGACCTTGTGAAGATGCTGGAGGAAACAGGTACAAAAGTATCTATATCCACAGTAAAACGAGTCCTATATCGACATAACCTGAAAGGCCGCTCAGCAAGGAAGAAGCCACTGCTCCAAAACCGCCATAAAAAAAGACAGACTACGGTTTGCAACTGCTCATGGGGACAAAGATTGTGCCTTTTGGAGAAATGTCCTGACTCAGTTACACCAGCTCTGTCAGGTGGAATGGGCCAAAATTCACCCAACTTATTGTGGGAAGCTTGTGGCGCAGCGGTCTAAGGCACTACAGACCCCCTGGTTCGATTCCAGGCTGTATCACAACCGGCCGTGATTGGGAGTCCCATAGGGCGGCGCACAATTGGCCCAGCGTCGTCCGGGTTTGGCCGGTGTAGGCCATCATTGTAAATAAGAATTTGTTCTTAACTGACTTGCCTAGTTAAATAAAGGTTAAATAAAAAATAAATTGTGGAAGGCTACCCGAAACATTTGACCCAAGTTAGACAATTTAAAGGCAATGCTACCAAATACTAATTGAGTGTATGTAAACTTCTGACCCACTGGGAATGTGATGAAAGAAATAAAAGCTGAAATAAATAATTCTCTCTACAATTATTCTGACATTTCACATTCTTAAAATAAAGTGGTGATCCTAAATGACCTAAGACAGGGAATTTTTACTAGGATTAAATGTCAAGGATTGTGAAAAACTGAGTTTAAATGTATTTGGCTAAGGTGTATGTAAACTTCTGACTTCAACTGTATGTATCCATTCCCCAAAGGTTTTTCTTTAGTATTTCCTGTAGTACTTGTTAGTACTTCTCTATCCAGTATGTCCTATAGTACTTGTTAGTACTTCTTTATCCAGTATTCCCTATAGTACTTGTTAGTACTTCTCTATCCAGTATTCCCTGTAGTACTTGTTAGTACTTCTCTATCCAGTATTTCCTATAGTACTTGTTAGTACTTCTCTATCTAGTATTTCCTGTAGTACTTGTTAGTACTTCTCTATCCAGTTCAGGTTTGGTTTGGTGGTACTTTATTAATGGCAGTAGCATTCCTGAGTCCTACCCGCTGTGGATCACAAAGGCTGGAAAAGCAAACCGGTAAGAAAACAAAAACAGGGGGAACAAGAGGAGGAAAAGTGGAGGATATTTAATTAGTGGTTGTCCATTCCCGGCCGTTTGGTCTCTACAGGGCAGAACACACACACACACAGGGCAGAGCAGTGGGTAGCTGATTGGTGCTTGATTAGGCCCTGTGTTTTAAGACAGACTGAAGAGAAAGTTCTCTACTGCAGGACTGTAGGCTTTAATGGGCGTGGTGCTGTTTGCCAAGTCACACTGCTCTGGCTCCTCCTCTGAGGTGCCCCATCACACGCACATGCACACATTTATATACACACACACACACACACACTCAGCACACATGCACACACACACACGGTGCACACACACACACACACACTCACAGTGCAACTTAATTGTATCTCTTTGGTTATGCAACCCAGCCACCCTGCATTGTGCTCTGAGGCAGAGACAAAGGGAGAGAGGGGAGAGGGGGGACCAAGAGAAGTAGAGGAAGAGAGGTAGGGAAAGAGGGGGAAAAGGAGAGCGGGAAAGACAAAGGGAAATAGGTTTGGGAGAGAGATTGAGAGGAATGGGAGAGTAGGGGAGAAGGAGTGAGGTAGAGGGAAATAGGTAGGGTAGATGAGAGGAATGGGAGAGTAGGGGAGAAGGAGTGAGGGAGAGGGAAATAGGTAGGGTAGATGAGAGGAATGGGAGAGTAGGGGAGAAGGTAGGATAGATGGGAGAGAAGGGGAGAAGGAATGAGGGAGAGGGAAAGAGGTAGGGTAGAGGGGGAGAGGGAGTGGAAGAGGAATGGGAGAGAGGTAGGGGAGGGAGAGAGGAGCACCTAGCGTTAGCAGCTAGCATAGCACCTAGCTTTAGCACCTTTTGCTAGCATCTAGTGTTAGCAGTTAGCAAAGCACCTAGCTTTAGCACCTTGTGCTAGCATCTAGCATTAGCAGTTAGCGAAGCACCTAGTATTAGCAAGGAATATGGAAATACATGCTACAACTCGCCAAAATGATCTTGTTAGCTTGTGCTTGGCTTTGCCCACCTTGCTTGTTCTGCCCACTAATCGTCTATGCTTCCCACTATAAACGACACAGATGAACTACAGTATCTTGGGTTAGTTATAAATATCTTTAGTAGCACTTAGTGTTAGCACCTTGCGCTAGCATCTAGCGTTAGCAGTTAGCGTAGCACTCTCTCTCTCTGGGTCTCTCTCTCTCTCTCAGGAATACACTGATCTGGGAATCTCCCCTCATCAAACTAGGTCATACTGTAGCTGCCTGAAGTAATCAGTGATCTGACTAAAAAGGATAGATGAAAACGATGTCATTAATTCAACGTGTACTAACTCATCCGTTTATCTTAGATCAGTGATTACTTCAAAGAAGAGAGAGAGAAAGGAAGGAGACGTTAAAAATACTCAAACGTCTGTTCTGCTCAGACTCTCAGCATACCTCACATCTGGTACAGGGAAATAAATGGCTGTCGCCGTGGCTGCCAGAGTGGTTCAAGTGATCTTGTGCCCATATTTACATTTAATAAGCTGCTGGTTTACACAAGGTCTGTGTCCCAAATGGCACCCTATTCTATAGGAAGAGGAAGGCCTTAAAAATGGTCAAATACTCCAGCCACCCAAGAAATAGGCTGTTCACGGCAAGCAGTATCGATGCACCAAGTCTGGAACCAACAGGACCCTGAACAGATTCTATCCCCAAGCCATAAGACTGCTAAATAGTTAGTTAAATAGTTAACCAAATAGCTACCCGGACTATCTGCACTGCCTTTTTGCACTAACTTTTGTGACTCATCACATACGCTGCTGCTACTGTTTATTATCTGTCACTTTATTCCTAGTTATATGTACATATCTACCTCAAATACCTCATACCCCTGCACATCGACTCGGTACTGGTACCCCTTGTATATAGCCAAGTTATCGTTACTCATTGTGTATCTACTATTACTTTTATTATTACCTGTTTAACTTTTCTATTATTTCTCTATTTTCATTCTCTCTGCATTGTTGGGAAGGGCCCATAAGTGGTCCTGTGGTCCTCTGTAGCTCAGCTGGTAGAGCACGGCGCTTGTAACGCCAAGGTAGTGGGTTCGATCCCCGGGACCACCCATACACAAAAATGTATGCACGCATGACTGTAAGTCGCTTTGGATAAAAGCGTCTGCTAAATGGCATATTATTATTATTATATAAGTAAGCATTTCACTGTTAGTCCACACATGTTGTTTACAAAGCATGTGACAAAAAACATGTGATTTGATTTATTCCCTATATAGTGCACTATGGGCCCTGGTCAAAAGTAGTGCTGTATAAAGTTAAAAGAGTGGCATTTGGGACGCAGCCAAGGCCTACACTAGGAGGGCTGTGAGGCTAGTGGTGGTGGAACGCAAGTGGCTTTTTATGTACTTCATTAAAAAAAAAAACGATGTCCCAAAAAATATACTTTTCAAATTGTATCTTTGACGCCCCCTCAACTCGTGTAAAACACTCTGGCCAGAGAGCTTAATGGCCGCCCCAGTGGTATTAAACAGGAGAAACAGTGTTTTTACCCCCCCCCCCCCCCCGGCCATAGAGCCGGAGAGAGTCAACGTTACAACATGGTGGTTTCAGAGTGCAATTTCGTGACTGTGAGGTTGAGGAGAAAGATTGACTCTGTACTGTTACCCCCTGTAAATAGCCTCGCTATTGTTATTTTACTGCTGCTGCTCTTTAATTATTTGTTACTTTTATTTCATTTTTATTTTTAGGTATTCTTTCTTAAAACTGCATTGTTAGTTAAGGGCTTGTAAGTAAGCATTTCATTGTAAGGTCTACACCTGTTGTATTCGGCGCATGTGACAAATACAATTTGATTTGAAGGTGTTAATGAAACAGTTTAATGTATGTGACTATGATCGATGTGGCAGAGTTCCGTCATCTACTGTATGGTATACCCCTGTGTAATTGGTTGGTAAATGTGTGGGCCTATAGGCTACCTCTGAAGTAACACATCCTGGTTCTACTCTGAAAGTAAACAGTCAGTGAGATGTTGTGGTTGTGGTCTTCTGTAGCTCAATTGGTAGAGCATGGCGCTTGAAACGCTAGGGTAGTGGGTTCGATCCCCGGGACCACCCATACGTAAAAATGTGTGCACACATGACTGTAAGTCGCTTTGGATAAAAGCGTCTGCTAAATGGCATGTTATGTTTTATGTTATATGTTACTAGCCTGGTCCCAGACCTGTTTGTGCTCTTGTGAACTCCATTGCTGTCCTCGTCATGACAATGTGTGACAAGGAGTTGGCATGATAGCACAAACAGACTGGCATTTAGACTAGGTTGTTACTAGGGTGTGAACGTAAACAACAGTTTGAGGAATGTGGCGCTGTCTAGGGTTTATACTGCCTCAAGCACTGGGGCTCCTTAAAGAAGCTATAGAGGAAACCGAAGGAAAGTGCTATTGAAGCTAGATGCTAAACGTGTAGCCTAAACCAACTCGCACAGTGTTTTTTAGGTAAAATAATGTGCTCACACAATTAGTTTGTGTGTGTGAGGGATTTTCTGTCTCTTGGTGAATCTATACTGCAGAGTTAGTGGATAGTAGTTAGTTAGTCGTATTGTGGGAAACGAAGATGTTCAATTGGTTTAAATGCCATTGCTAAACATGTGTCGGATGGAGAGTCATTCTGAGAACAGAACTTCGTGGGAGAAAGGTTTCATATTAATTTTAATTTAGTCTTCAGAATGCGTAGCTTTTAATTTTTAGTCATTTAGCAGAAGCTCTTATCCAGAGCGACTTACAGTTAATGAGTGCATACATTTTTTGATACTGGCCCCCCGTGGGAATCGAAACCACAACCCTGGCGTTGCAAGCGCCATGCTCTACCAACTGAGCTACATGGGGCCCCATCAGATAGCCTACATAGCGACGTTCTTGAAATGTTTGATTTGATTTTAGCTGCATGTAAATAATGACACACTATAGAAAGAAAGGAGGGGGAAAGCTGACTCCATATAAAGAAATCCATTGGAGAAAACTATGTCTTTGTCTTTTAATAAAGGGAGGGGAAGCCAGGAGGCTACATGAAATGACTGTATAACATCAGAGGAGAGCAGAGCCTTCTGATAACTTAATTCACTTAATTATAGCAGTGGGAGGGAGGGAGAGAGGGGGAGGGAGAGAGGGAGAGGGGAGGGGTGAGAGAGAGAGAGAGGCTACAGGTGTTTACAGCCTAGTGTGTTGGCACGCTTGTAACTGTGTGCACTTGGCCACCTGTTTATATGCTTGTACTGCGTGTGAAAGATAAAACCGAACAGATTACACACAGACATTGTGTACAGTACGCAACAGTTGGACCAAGTGTTCATGCTGAGTGTCTATCCTAACGAAAGTCCCTTTTTCAGACTGCATGGGGAAATCTTACAAGCTGGCAGCCATACTTACCTGTTCTTAACATAACCCTCCTCTTCCTCTCTGTGCCGTGTCTAGATGCTAGGCTCTCCTGCTCTCCTCTACCTGCTGTAGGCTGTGGTTTCTGTCCACTTGGGTTGGATTGTATCCTCTTTCTCATGCTCAGAGCCAACATGGACTCCATTGAGCCAGAGGCTGGGCTGCACCCTGTATCTCTGGCTTCAAGTCAGTGGCTGTGTTCCAAATAGCATAGGCACCATAGGGCTCTGATCATAAGTAGTGCACTCTGTAGAGAATAGGGTGCTATTTGAGATGCGGCCTAGCTCTGCGTAAGAGTCAGTGTTTATGACAGACAGACAGGTCTTCTGCATGGCAGACAGACAGCTAGAGTCTTAGAGTTTCTGACCCAGACGTGATGCCTTTCCTGTTTTGTTTATGTTAAAACAAACTTTATGTAAGTAGCTTTAGGGCTTTTCTCAAGCGTTACAGAATCTGCGATAGAAATTGAAAGGTAATTTCCGATTGAGCCGACATATGCAGCGTTTACCATGAATACAGTCTCCACTAAAACGGGAACATTGCCTTTAAATTTTAATCAGGCTGTAAAGCTGAACTTCCGCCATGCGGATTGAATAGAGCCCTTGGAGGCTACTTACATTGTTATTTCAGTTCCCCTTGGCAGTTTTCACGAACACAAAGACTAGTCCATATCCTGCTGCCTGCGTGTTATATCATTGAGACACACGTTACTATCTAGTAGCATTACTATCTAGTAGCATTACTATCTAGAAGCATTACTATCTAGTAGCATTACTATCTAGTAGCGTTACTATCTAGTAGCATTACTATCTAGTAGCATTACTATCTAGTAGCATTACTATCTAGTAGCATTACTATCTAGTAGCTGTGGAAGTAGCATTACTATGTAGTAGCATTACTATGTAGTAGCTGTGGAAGTAGCATTACTATCTAGTAGCATTACTATCTAGTAGCTGTGGAAGTAGCATTACTATCTAGTAGCTGTGGAAGTAGCATTACTATCTAGTAGCATTACTATGTAGTAGCATTACTATCTAGTAGCATTACTATCTAGTAACATTACTATCTAGTAGCATTACTATGTAGTAGCATTACTATCTAGTAGCATTACTATCTAGTAGATGTGGAAGTAACATTACTATCTAGTAGCATTACTATCTAGTAGCATTACTATATAGTAGCTGTGGAAGTAGCATTACTATCTAGTAGCTGTGGAAGTAGCATTACTACCTAGTAGCATTACTATGTAGTAGCATTACTATCTAGTAGCATTACTATGTAGTAGCATTACTATCTAGTAGCTGTGGAAGTAACATTACTATCTAGTAGCATTACTATCTAGTAGCTGTGGAAGTAACATTACTATCTAGTAGCATTACTATCTAGTAGCTGTGGAAGTAACATTACTATCTAGTAGCATTACTATCTAGTAGCTGTGGAAGTAGCATTACTATGTAGTAGCATTACTATCTAGTAGCTGTGGAAGTAACATTACTATCTAGTAGCATTACTATCTAGTAGCTGTGGAAGTAACATTACTATCTAGTAGCATTACTATCTAGTAGCTGTGGAAGTAACATTACTATCTAGTAGCATTACTATCTAGTAGCTGTGGAAGTAACATTACTATCTAGTAGCATTACTATCTAGTAGCTGTGGAAGTAACATTACTATCTAGTAGCATTACTATCTAGTAGCTGTGGAAGTAGCATTACTATGTAGGAGCATTACTATCTAGTAGCTGTGGAAGTAACATTACTATCTAGTAGCATTACTATCTAGTAGCAAATACTATCTAATAGCATTACTATCTAGTAGCAAATACTATCTAGTAACATTACTATCTAGTAGCATTACTATCGAGTAGCTGTGGAAGTAACATTACTATCTAGTAGCATTACTATCTAGTAGCAAATACTATCTAGTAGCATTACTATCTAGTAGCATTACTATCTAGTAGCATTACTATCTAGTAGCAAATACTATCTAGTAGCTGTGGAAGTAACATTACTATCTAGTAGCATTACTATCTAGTAGCATTACTATCTAGTAGCATTACTATCTAGTAGCATTACTATGTAGTAGCATTACTATCCAGTAGCATTACTATGTAGTAGCATTACTATGTAGTAGCATTACTATCTAGTAGCATTACTATCTAGTATTTGTGGAAGTAGCATTACTATCTAGTATTTGTGGAAGTAGCATTACTATCTAGTAGCATTACTATCTAGTAGTTGTGGAAGTAGCATTACTATGTTGTAGCATTACTATCTAGTAGCATTACTATCTAGTAGCATTACTATCTAGTATTTGTGGAAGTAGCATTACTATCTAGTAGCATTACTATCTAGTAGTTGTGGAAGTAGCATTACTATCTAGTAGCATTACTATCTAGTAGCATTACTATCTAGTAGTTGTGGAAGTAGCATTACTATGTTGTAGCATTACTATCTAGTAGCATTACTATCTAATAGCATTACTATCTATGATATGCCATTTAGCAGACGCTTTTATCCAAAGTGACTTACAGTCATGCGTGCATACATTCTATCTAGTAGCATTACTATCTAGTAGTTGTGGAAGTAGCATTACTATGTAGTAGCATTACTATCTAGTAGCATTACTATCTAGTAGTTGTGGAAGTAGCATTACTATCTAGTAGCATTACTACCTAGTAGCATTACTACCTAGTAGCTGTGGAAGTAGCATTACTATCTAGTAGTTGTGGAAGTAGCATTACTACCTAGTAGCATTACTACCTAGTAGCATTACTATCTAGTAGCATTACTACCTAGTAGCTGTCAAAGTAGCATTACTTGAAATTCCAGAGCAGTTCCAGAGCCTATTTGAATCAACGAAGCAAACAGAATTACTGATCAGAACATTCTTCTTTTTGCCCAATGCTATTCATGTACAACACCACAGCATATTATTCTTTCTTCTCCATGGAAACCCATGAACATAGTGAGTGAGAGAGAGTAGAATGTAGCCTACATCTTATATTGTGACAAGACATATGGAGTTCTGGAGTATTGTGATGGCTTGTCTCTCTTCAAAGGGACTAGACCACACTTGTGTTCTACTGAGAGGAAATAGTTTGTAGAAGATGAAAATGACTCCATCCTTTATCCTTCCTCTCAATTTAAAGAGAGGGAGCTGAGCTTGCCTGTAGGTACATCTATGTTGTCGTCAGGCAGGCAAGTCCCTACACTGCAGCGCCTGCCCAAATAGAGATTCTTTAGCAGGGATCTCTTTCTTCTTAAACGTCTTACCAAGAACTATTAATTATTAACGTGAATAGCTAACATCAAAGCGGCTGAATTAAATGGGCTACAGCCAGAGCTTGGCAATGGAGAGATAAAACTGGGTGAAAGGGAAATTGTGTGAGAACAGAAAGAGACTTTAGAAGTTTAACCGCAGTTGGAAAAATGAAAAGTGTTGTGTTTAATAAAGTAAATTGGACAAGACTGTTGACGAAAGAAAGGGCAATCCAAGAAGTTCAATTGAACCCCATTAGAATCAACTCCTTGGGCTGTGTATATTGCGTATGGAGCAGAGTAGTACTTTGTTGTGAGTCAGTTTGTTGCTGCTCTATAGGAAACCATAAGTGAATCATTCATCCCGGTTTACCCTGTGAGAACCTGCAATACAGCAGACACACACACACAGTTCCAGCTCACTGCACACTTCCTCTAGTCAACATGGAGGTGAATAAATGTGGAGGGGTGCCAGTCAGCCTGGCCTGGCCTGTATTACAGATAGATGACAGGGATAGAGAGAGAGAGAGAAAGAGAGAGAGAGCAAACACAGCATGACTGCGTCCCAAATGGCACCATATTCCCTTTATAGTGCACTACTTTGACCAGATCCATATGGACTCTGGTCAAAGTAGTGCACTATATGGAATATGGGTGCCATTTGGGACGCAGTTTACGGCAGCTCTCTGCTCTCCCTCGCTAGTCTTTTTACTGATCCATCTCCGGTTCTATGGTATTGGAGAGGAATCAGTCCTGGTTCTAGTGAACACAAGCCACGTCGGTTTCTGAAAGCTCTCATCTTTGGGATATCGTACGGACAGACAGGAGCAGTTCCAGGCGTACAGTATAAGTGTAGGGACCCAATCTGGAGCCGTGAGCCACGCCCTAATGCCCTGGACTGTATATGCACATTAACGACTATATTCAGCTTAAATACAGGACATAATTGTAATCAAACTGCATGGCCCAGGCTTTCTCTCTCTCACAGACACACATACACATACACAAACACACACACACACACACACACACACACACACAAACACGGATAGGCCTATTTCCTGAGAGGGTAAACGACGTGTCCAAATACTTGGGTGTTTGTTCAGTTGGACCAAATAGAAGTCTGATTTGATGGTGAGGCGTAACACCCACGTTTGAAAGACTTGTAAACCCTGTCAAAATGTACAGGCATATTCTTTCCCTTTTTCTTGTTAAAGTGTAGATCAGAAAATACAACTGTTTTGTTTAAGTTGCTAAATGCTACATACATTGCTCCAATGCTACCACACATTGCTGAATGCCACCACACATTGCTCAATGCTACCACACACTGCTCAATGCTGCCTCTGAATTTAGC
>NC_140004.1:42031998-42126594 GCF_964263955.1 Coregonus lavaretus | reverse complement strand
GGCATGGAGCCAACAGGGCTCCATGATAATACCAGGATGTGATCCTGACTGCTCTTTTAGTTGGGACTTCAAAACGCTGCTAAATGGGGCACCATGAATCAACCGGGCTCAGACAGAATGGATGTGGAAAGGTTGGTTGCGGAAAGTAGTAGTTAAGATAAAGTATTTTTTTTTACCCTGACTGAGGGGAAGCCAATTTGGATTGAGTGAAGAGATATTCTGGGTTCTGCCGACTCAAACGTTTGTCTTATCTCTTGCCTCAAGCAGAAACACCATCAAAAGACTACGTCTGTAGCAGACAGTTACACTACTCCCCCATCTACTCCTCATATTAAAGGATCTCTGAGAATATGTTTGGCAGTTGGTATTAGAATTAAGACCACTGACGTTGAAATACAGCTTTCATAACTGTCTGTCACCAACTTTAATGGAACTTGTCATCATGTGAAATCATTTTAATGTGATATATGGTGTATAGTCTATATACAGTAAAACACTATCATACTATTAAGTGTAATATGAATCAGATATGAATCTGTCCCTCAACTCTTTTTATACATGATGTCACTAGAGAAAGACCTGCGTCCCAAATGACACCTTATTCCCTTTATACTTCACTACTTTTGACCAGAGCCCTATGGGGCCCCTATGGGCCCTGATCAAAAGTAGAGCACTTTATAGGGAATAGGGTGCCATTTGGGACGCAGGTCTTTCTCTAGTGACATCATGTATAAAGATACTTGAGGGACAGATTCATATCTGACAGACCACTTCTGCTCATCCTTCCAATGTTATCATCGAGTTGTTGATCTCTCCATGGACTGGGGGTCTCCCTCCCTCTCTCTCTGTTCCTCTCTCTCTCTCTCTCTCTCTCTCTCTCTCTCTCTCTCTCTCTCTCTCTCTCTCTCTCTCTCTCTCTCTCTCTCTCTCTCTGTCTCTGTCTCTGTCTCTCTCCCTCTCTCTACCACTGGGCCTAGCTGTCAGTCATGCCATTCAAAGTCACACAACCCCCTCTGGTGGCTGGGAGTGAGAGCAAGGTGTTGGGGGATACATTTAAAACAAACTGGTTAAATGTATTACTTTACCACCGAGTTAGCCTTAACTTTACTAAAACAAACTAACCCTTGTTGACGTTACCTCGCTACTGCAAAGTTCTTGTTTCAAGATTGGCTTCAAATGAACTAAGTTGAAGTTGATATATGTTCAAACTACTGGTCTCTGTGTGTCTCTAATGGTTGTTGTTCTCTCTTGCTGCGTTTAGACTGGCAGCCCAATTCTGATCTTTTTTTCACAAATTCGGCTTTTGAACAATCAGATCAGCTCTGAAAAAGATCTGATGTGAAAAGATCTGATGTGATTGGTCAAAAGACCAATTAGTGGAAAACATCATTGAGCCCAAAACTAAGCCTAAGAGTGTCTCTAATGGTTGTTCTCTCTGTGTCTCTTTAATGGCTGTTCTCTCTGTCTCTCTTTAATGGCTGTTGTTCTCTCTGTCTCTCTTTAATGGCTGTTGTTCTCTCTGTCTCTCTTTAATGGCTGTTGTTCTCTCTGTGTCTCTTTAATGGCTGTTGTTCTCTCTGTCTCTCTTTAATGGCTGTTGTTCTCTTTGTCTCTCTTTAATGGCTTGTCTGTTCTCTCTGTCTCTCTTTAATGGCTGTTGTTCTCTCTGTCTCTCTTTAATGGCTGTTGTTCTCTCTGTCTCTCTTTAATGGCTGTTATTCTCTGTCTCTCTTTAATGGCTGTTGTTCTCTCTGTCTCTCTTTAATGGCTGTTGTTCTCTCTGTGTCTCTTTAATGGCTGTTGTTCTCTCTGTGTCTCTTTAATGGCTGTTGTTCTCTCTGTCTCTCTAATGGCTGTTTTTCTCTCTGTGTTTCCTGCAGAGCGAAGCGAGCAGTTCAGAGAGGGGCGACGGCTGTCATCTTTGACGTGTCCGAAAACCCTGATGCAATCGATCAGGTCAGTACACACACACACACACACACACACACACACACACACACACACACACACACACACACACACACACGTGCACACACACGGTTTCCATGTTTCCATACACCCATTGGGCACTCACATTATATGTTTCCACTCAAGAATGGTGCTGGAATGTATAGTGGCCGTTTTTACGGGCTCCTGACCAACTCTGCTATTTTGTGTGTTTTTGCGCTGTTCTTAAACTATATTTTTTACACAATATTTCCGCCATCGTTTCCTATGACCGAAAAGAGCTTCTGGACTTCAGAACAGCGATTACTAACCTCGATTTGGATGAAGATTTCTACTTCAAGGGTCGGCGGCGCAGGAAATACTGCTCACCCCGGGACAAGGCCCTAATCCCCGACACTCTGAAGAGAAAGAGACGGAGATATAGAGGCTGACGTTCAGGCACCCTGATGAAACTCACGGCGGAGAGTAAATAAACCGCCTCTACCCCGGTGTTCTATAAGCAAAGTAACAACCACTGGAGAACAAACTGGGCGAGCTCCGTTCCAGACTATCCTGAAGAACTGTAATATCCTATGTTCTAGGAAACTTTGCTGAAGAAGGACATGGATAATATACAACTAGCTGTTTTTCTATGCATCGGCAGGACAGAACGGCAGCGTCGGGGAAGCTCAAGGGGGGTGCTGGTATGTGTCTCTTTGTTAACAACAACTGGTGCGCGATCTCTAATATTAAGGAAGTCTCAAGGTTCTGCTCACCTGATTTAGAACACCTCATGACAAGCAGGAGACCATACTATTTACCAAGCAAGTTTTCATCTATTTATTTTGTAGCTTTGTATTTATCATCACAAATCGATGCTGGCACTAAGACCGCACTCAATGAGCTGTAGAGCAAACAAGAAAATACTCATCCAGAGGAGGCATTTCTAGTGGCCGGTGATTTTAATGCAGGAAAACTAAAATCCGTCTTACCTATTTCTACTCCACACACAGAGACGCATACAAAGCTCCCTCACCTTCCATTTCGCAAATCTGACCATAACTCTATCCTCCTGATTCCTGCTTAAAAGCAAAAACTCAAACAGGAAGTACCAGTGACGCGCTCAGTACGGAAGTGGTCCAATGAAGCGGAACTACAGGACTGTTTCTCTAGCACAGACTGGAATATGTTCCGGGATTCATCGATAACATTGAGGAGTTTACCACATCAGTCACTGGCTTCATTAATAAGTGCATCGATGACGTCGTTCCCACAGTGACCGTACGTACATACCCCAACCAGAAGCCATGGATTACAGGCAACATCCGCACTGCGCTAAAGGCTAGAGCTGCCGCTTTCAAGGAGCGAGACGCTAACCCAGACGATTATAAGAAATCCCGCTACGCCCTTTGACGAACCAACAGCTGGTGCGCAAAGCATCAATACAAGACTTAGATCGAATCCTACTACACCGGCTCTGATGCTTGTCTAATGTGGCAGGGCTTGCAAACTATCACGGATTACAAAGGGAAACCCAGGCGTGAGCTGCCCAGTGACGCGAGCCTACCCCTGCTTTTCCGGATGACTGTGTGATCTCACGCTCCGTAGCCGATGTGAGTAAGACCTTTAAAGAGGTTAACATTCACAACGCAGCAGGGCCAGACTGATTACCAGGATGCGTACTCAGAGCATGCACTGATCAGCTGGCAAGTGTTTTCACAGACATTTTCAATCCCTGTGCTGTGCCCAAGAATGCCAAGGTAACCTGTCTAAATGATTATCGCCCCGTAGCACTCACATCTGTAGCCATGAAATGCTTTGAAAGGCTGGTCATGGCTCATATCAACACCATCATCCCAGACACCCTGGACCCACTCCAATTCGCATTCTGCCCCAACAGATCCACAGATGACGCAATCTCTATTGCACTCCACACTGCCCTTTCCCACTTGGGCAAAAGGAACACTTATGTGAGTGCTGTTCATTGACTACAGCTCAGCTCCAAGCTCATCACTAAGCTAAGGACCCTGGGACTGAACACTTCCCTCTGCAACTGGATCCTTGACTTCTTGACGGGCCGCCCCCAGTTGGTGAGGGTAGGCAACAACACATCTGCCACGCTGACCTTCAACACAGGGGCCCCTCAGAGGTGTGTGCTTAGTCCCCTCCTGTACTCCATGTTCACCCACGACTGCGTGGCCGCGCACGACTCCAACACCATCATTAAGTTTGCCGATGACACAACGGTGGTAGGCCTGATCACCGACGATGATGAGACAGCGTATAGGGAGGAGGTCAGAGACCTGGCAGTGTGGTGCCAGGACAACAACCTCTCCCTCAACATCAGCAAGAAAAAGGAGCTGATCGTGGACTACAGGAAACAGAGGGTTGAGAGCTTCAAGTTGTCAAGGCTCTATCGTGGTCCAAAAACACCAACACAGTCATGAAGAGGGCACGACAATGCCTTTTCCCCCTCAGGAGACTGAAAATATTTGTCATGGGCCCTCAGATCCTCAAAAAGTTATACAGCTGCACCATTGAGAGCATCTTGACTGGTTGCATCACTGCTTGGTATGGCAACTGCTTGGCATCCGACTGCAAGGCGCTACAAAGGGTAGTGCCATCCAGGACCTCTATACCAGGTGGTGTCAGAGGAAGGCCTTAAAATTGTCAAAGACTCCAGCCACCCAAGTCATAGACTGTTCTCTCTGCTACCGCACGGCAAGCAGTACCGATGCACCAAGTCTGGAAGCAACAGGACCCTGAACAGCTTCTACCCCCAAGCCATAAGACTGCTAAATAGTTAGTCTAGGTAGCTATTCGTTAACTATTTAACTATCTGCCTTGACCCTTTTTGCACTAACTGTTTTGACTCATCACACACGCTTCTGCTACTGTTTACTATCTGTCACTTTATTCCTAGTTATATGTACTGTATATATCTACCTCAAATACCTCATACCCCTGCATATTGACTCGGTACTGGTACCCCTTGTATATAGCCAAGTTATCGTTACTCATTGTGAATCTATTATTTCGTGTTTAACTTTTCTATTATTTCTCTATTTTCTTTCTCTCTGCATTGTTGGGAAGGGCCCGTAAGTAAGCATTTCACTGTTAGTCCACACATGTTGTTTACAAAGAATGAAAGAACATTTTATTTTATTTGACACAGACACACACACACTCATGGTTTCCATACCATTGGGCACTCACATTCCAAGTCTCCACTCATTCTGTTGGAATTCAATGAAGAAAACAGAGTAGCTAAGTTAACATGCTAAGGCTGAAAACAGATTCCTCTCCATTCAAACACCAAATTCTTCTCTTTTGAAAGACCTTATTTCCTAACCACTGTGAACTGACTGAGACATGCCCTGCTATGACAAGAAGCTTGTGTGTTTACCCAACAATAGCCTTTCTTTCTTTCTTTCTTTCTTCAGTTCTTTCTGTTCAAACCAATGTGGATGAAGCAGGTTCATTCAACCGTTAGGGGCTTTGAGTCTAAGGACCCATCCCAAAATAGCACTCTATTCCCTATGTAGTGCACTACTGAGAGAGAGAGAGAGAGAGAGAGAGAGAGAGAGAGAGAGAGAGAGAGAGAGAGAGAGAGAGGAGAGAGAGAGAGAGAGAGAGAGAGAGAGAGAGAGAGAGGAGAGAGAGAGAGAGAGAGAGAGAGAGAGAGAGAGAGAGAGAGAGAGAGAGAGAGAGAGAGAGAGAGAGAGAGAGAGAGAGAGAGAGAGCTCTTCCTGCCTGGAATGCAGAGGTAGTAGCAGCTTTGTCAGAGAGAGTGAAGAATTCTCCTGTGGTATTCAGCCAGGCCCACAGCACCAGGCCCGGACATGCAGGTTTCTCTGTGTAGCAGAGACTCACAGAGATAAAAGGCTTGTGAGGGGACCACATGAAAGGCATCGTGGCCCTCGAGGTCAAATTCCCCCAAGAGGGTTTCCAATTGCAGCTGCCCAATCAGTACAGACAAGGCCGAGGGGTAGGGAGGAGTTAGAGAGAGTTTAATGTCCTACTGGTGAAATTAGGAGAGAGGGAGGGTTATGAAGTTAATGTTTTTGACCTCTTTGTCTCCCTGTTTACATGATCTATCTACTAACTTTATGGCTTTTATAATCAAAAGGCTTTAATGCTGAGTTAAACGTGTTGGTTTTTGATAATGGAGAAGCACTTTATTGAAGTTCCATTTGACATCAAGAGTGGATGAGAATATCTCTTCTATACACGTTCAGTTTGTTCTTTAGTTCATGTACCTTGGTTGAACTGAGGTAGCAACAGTATACTTTAATTTATCGCGAGGTATCTAGTGTATATACTTTACGTACAGCATAACTGTATTATTAAATTGACATCAATGCTAGCAGTGTTAGCCCTTTGAGAGCCTGGTCTATATTGACTCTCTTGCAGGGGAAAAAATAACAGAAGCCGAGGTAGAGATGTTAAATTGCCGTACGCTATACTTTAATCAGAGAGAGCATATTTCACTTGGAAACATGACGACAGGGGAAGAAATAGAAAAGTGAATATCTCTGGTATTTCCCCTGGGCTTTCTAAATGACAGACTGGGGCAGGGAGGGAGCAGACTACAGAGGGCCTCAGTCCAATGGAGGAGTCCCACTAGAGAGACTAGAGAGAGTACGGAGGGCAGGGAGGGAGCAGACTACAGAGGGCCTCAGTCCAATGGAGGAGTCCCACTAGAGAGACTAGAGAGAGTACGGAGGGCAGGGAGGGAGCAGACTACAGAGGGCCTCAGTCCAATGGAGGAGTCCCACTAGAGAGACTAGAGAGAGTACGGAGGGCAGGGAGGGACGGAGGCTGAAAAATAAACTGACTAGATGAGTTTATTAGTCACAAGCACAGATGTAATTGCAGGGTACAGTGAAATTCTTAAACTCTGAGCTCCAACACTGCAGGTCAAAAAGAGAAGTGAATGAAACAATAATATAAATAATAATATATACAACTGTAACAATTGGGGGTGAGGGCAGGGTAAATGTCTGTTGTGGGGGGGCGGGGGGAGAACAGGCCGTGGCTCGGGTGGCTGAGGTCTTTGATGATCTTCCTGGCCTGTCCTGGAGGGCAGGCAGTGTGCACCCAATGGTTCGTTAGGCTGAGTGAACCACCCTCTGTAGAGACTTGCTGTCAGCGGCGGTGGAGTTGCCGTACCAGGCTGTGATGCAGCCTGACAATATGCTCTCGATGGTGCTCCTGTAGAACACTGTGAAGGCCCTCGGGGACAGGCCAAATTTCTTCAGCCTCCTGAGGTTGAAGAGTCGCTGTTGTGCATTCTTCACTACGGTGTCCATGTGGTTAGACCATTTCAGCTTCTCTGAGATGTGTACGCAGAGGAACTTGACGTTTTTGAACGTCTCCACGGCGGCCCCATTGATGAAGATGACTTCCTCCTGAAGTCCACAATCATCTCCTTTGTTTTGCTGACGTTGAGGGAGAGGTTGTTTACCTGGCACCACACCATCAGAGTGCCTACCTCCTCCCTGTAGCGTCGTTGTTGGTGATCAGGCCTACTAGTGTCGTGTCGTCAGCGAACTTGATGATGGAGTTGGGACTACGTGAGCCCATGCAGTCGTGGGTATACAGGGAGTACAGGAGGGGACTGAGGACACACCCTTGTGGGGCCCCGTGTTGAGATTTAGTGTGGAGGAGGTCATGTTGTCTACCTTCAGCAACTGGGGACGGCCCGTCAGGAAGTCCAGGACTCAGTTGCATAGGCCCACGGACGGCAGACTAGAGAGAGAGAAGTGGAGGAGGCAGTCTGTGTCCAATACGGCCAGATACAGAACATACAATTCATTGACTTCTTTCCTGCCCTCCCTCCCTCCCACCCTCCCTCGCTCCCTCCCTCCCTCCCTCCCTCCCTCCTCCATTTCTCCCTCCATCCCGCTGCAGAGGATGACCACATTTTCCACGTCTCTCTCTCCATCCTACAGGAGATTAAATGAGAGACTGTGTTGATGATGATAAGCATACAGTTGTTATTCATCGTTGACGTGAAGGTTGATATGGTGCGGGCCAGATTTGGAAGCAGGCCTTGTGTGTGTGTGTGTGTTCTCCTATCCTAATGTGTGTATGTGTTGTCCTGTATACATGTCCTAATGTGTGTATGTGTTGTCCTGTATACATGTCCTAATGTGTGTATCTGTTGTCCTGTATACATGTCCTAATGTGTGTATGTGTTTTCCTGTATACATGTCCTAATGTGTGTATGTGTTGTCCTGTATACATGTCCAAATGTGTGTATGTGTTGTCCTGTATACATGTCCTAATGTGTGTATGTGTTGTCCTGTATACATGTCCTAATGTGTGTATGTGTTGTCCTGTATACATGTCATAATGTGTGTATGTGTTGTCCTGTATACATGTCCTAATGTGTGTATGTGTTGTCCCGTATACATGTCCTAATGTGTGTATGTGTTGTCCTGTATACATGTCCTAATGTGTGTATGTGTTGTCCTGTATACATGTCCTAATGTGTGTATGTGTTGTCCCGTATACATGTCCTAATGTGTGTATGTGTTGTCCTGTATACATGTCCTAATGTGTGTATGTGTTGTCCTGTATACATGTCCTAATGTGTGTATGTGTTGTCCTGTATACATGTCCTAATGTGTGTATGTGTTGTCCTGTATACAGTGGGGAAAAAAAGTATTTAGTCAGCCACCAATTGTGCAAGTTCTCCCACTTAAAAAGATGAGAGAGGCCTGTAATTTTCATCATAGGTACACGTCAACTATGACAGACAAACTGATTTAAAAAAATCCAGAAAATCACATTGTAGGATTTTTTATGAATTTATTTGCAAATTATGGTGGAAAATAAGTATTTGGTCACCTACAAACAAGCAAGATTTCTGGCTCTCACAGACCTGTAACTTCTTCTTTAAGAGGCTCCTCTGTCCTCCACTCGTTACCTGTATTAATGGCACCTGTTTGAACTTGTTATCAGTATAAAAGACACCTGTCCACAACCTCAAACAGTCACACTCCAAACTCCACTATGGCCAAGACCAAAGAGCTGTCAAAGGACACCAGAAACAAAATTGTAGACCTGCACCAGGCTGGGAAGACTGAATCTGCAATAGGTAAGCAGCTTGGTTTGAAGAAATCAACTGTGGGAGCAATTATTAGGAAATGGAAGACATACAAGATCACTGATAATCTCCCTCGATCTGGGGCTCCACGCAAGATCTCACCCCGTGGGGTCAAAATGATCACAAGAACGGTGAGCAAAAATCCCAGAACCACACGGGGGGACCTAGTGAATTACCTGCAGAGAGCTGGGACCAAAGTAACAAAGCCTACCATCAGTAACACACTACGCCACCAGGGACTCAAATCCTGCAGTGCCAGACGTGTCCCCCTGCTTAAGCCAGTACATGTCCAGGCCCATCTGAAGTTTGCTAGAGTGCATTTGGATGATCCAGAAGAGGATTGGGAGAATGTCATATGGTCAGATGAAACCAAAATAGAACTTTTTGGTAAAAACTCAACTCGTCGTGTTTGGAGGACAAAGAATGCTGAGTTGCATCCAAAGAACACCATACCTACTGTGAAGCATGGGGGTGGAAACATCATGCTTTGGGGCTGTTATTCTGCAAAGGGACCAGGACGACTGATCCGTGTAAAGGAAAGAATGAATGGGGCCATGTATTGTGAGATTTTGAGTGAAAACGTCCTTCCATCAGCAAGGGCATTGAAGATGAAACGTGGCTGGGTCTTTCAGCATGACAATGATCCCAAACACACCACCCGGGCAACGAAGGAGTGGCTTCGTAAGAAGCATTTCAAGGTCCTGGAGTGGCCTAGCCAGTCTCCAGATCTCAACCCCATAGAAAATCTTTGGAGGGAGTTGAAAGTCTGTGTTGCCCAGCGACAGCCCCAAAACATCACTGCTCTAGAGGAGATCTGCATGGAGGAATGGGCCTAAATACCAGCAACAGTGTGTGAAAACCTTGTGAAGACTTACAGAAAATGTTTGACCTGTGTCATTGCCAACAAAGGGTATATAACAAAGTATTGAGAAACTTTTGTTATTGACCAAATACTTATTTTCCACCATAATTTGCAAATAAATTCATTAAAAATCCTACAATGTGATTTTCTTTTTTTGGATTTTTTTTCCTCATTTTGTCTGTCATAGTTGACGTGTACCTGTGATGAAAATTACAGGCCTCTCTCAGAATTTTAAGTGGGAGAACTTGCACAATTGGTGGCTGACTAAATACTTTCTTTCCCCACTGTACATGTCCTAATGTGTGTATGTGTTGTCCTGTATACATGTCCTAATGTGTGTATGTGTTGTCCTGTAAACATGTCCTAATGTGTGTATGTGTTGTCCTGTAAACATGTCCTAATGTGTGTGTGTCTTCTCCTCTCCTGCAGCTGAACAAGTTAGCGGAGGACCCTCTGAAGAGGCCGGTGGTTTATGTGAAGGGGGCCGACGCTGTTAAGCTGATGAACATAGTCAACAAGCAGAAAGTGGCCCGCGCCAGGATCCAGCACAGACCACCAAGGGTAAAAATAAAATAGAAATATAGATGTTTTATTTTCACATACACCGGATAGGTGCAGTGAAATGTGTTGTTTTACAGGGTCAGCCGTAGTAGTAGGGCGCCCCTGGAGTAAAATCAAAATATGTTTTAATATGTTTTACTTGTTCGGCCTGGGTATTTGAACCAGTGAACTTTCGGTTACTGGACCAACGCTCTAACATCTAGGCTACCTGCCGCCACAAGAGCACTACATCAAGCCAAACCAAAGCAGAACCACTTGGAAGAGTGTGTGTGTGTGTGTGTGTGTGTGTGTGTGTGTGTGTGTGTGTGTGTGCGTGCGTGCGTGCGTGCGTGCGTGCGTGCGTGCGTGCGTGCGTGTGTGTGTGTGTGTGTGTGTGTGTGCGCGCGCACACGTGCACAATTGCAAGTGAATACAGAAGCCAACTTTCAGTGATCATTCCATCACCTGCAGTGTTTGGAACATTAACATACCTAAAGCTCCACCCAAATTAATTAATTTAAGACGATGTAAAAATTTAAATATTGATTCTTTCATTGACTACTTTCTCTCACATTTTGAGCACTTCTATCCCCAACAAATATTCTGGGTGATATTTTAGTCAATCAAAAGGCTGTTTTACATGGGAATCAGCATAACTGTTTGGGACCTTTAATATATACAGGGACATTTAAGTTGATACATTTAAAAAGCAATTGGTACCAATGCAGTTGTCTTCTGTTTGGGAGTGACAGACAATTTAGTGATTCATACATTGTGCAATAATGGCATCCAAAAATGAATCTGCAAAGATTGTTATAAATTATCTAATTTGCAAAGTAAGGTCTTGGTTGTGTTTTCATAGATGATGTCGCCATAGTCTAGGATAGGAAGCAGCAGTTGGGTTTCTAAGGTCTTTCTAATGGATACAGTAAAACAATTCTTAGATCTGTATAGTAACCCAAGCTTATAGTTAATTGTTTTTCTAATATAATCAATATGCTTTCCAAAAGATCATTCAGAATCTTTGTTCCATCAATTGCATGAATTTAGAAATTGCCAGCTGTGGAGTTTATTCTTTGTTGTGTACCAAACAGCATGATATAGGACTTTGTTTGATTTAAAACCAAATTATTTGCTAGAAACCATTTTTGTAAAGTGTTAAAATCATCTTGGAGAGTTGCTTGTATCTGCAAAATATGTGAACATCATGAGGTTGGAGTAAGACCTTTCAGATACAAAGGCCCAACTGAAAGGAATAATTTACGGATAGAAATCAGGGCATTCAAATCACACAGTTCTAACTGTTTGTGTTTTTAACTAATAGAAACATCACCATGTGAAGGTATTTGTAAGTATGTGGGTATACACCGAGTATACCAAACATTAGGACCCCCCCCCCCGCCCCCATTTTCCCCTCAGAACAGCCTCAATTCGTCGGAACATGGAATCTACAAGGTTCAATAGGGATGCATTCCATAGGGATGCTGGCCCATGTTGACTCCAATGCTTCCCACAGTTGTGCCAAGTTGGCTGGATGTCCTTTGGGTGGTGGTGTCACGCCCTGACTCAGGGGACGCTTAAATGTTGAGTCAGGGTGTGTATATTCTTTGTTGTGCGTTTTCTATGTTTATTATCTAGTATGTGTATTTCTATGTTGGCCGGTGTGGTTCCCAATCAGAGGCGGCTGTCGCTCGTTGTCTCTGATTGGGGACCATACTTAGGCAGCCTATTGGCACCGTGTGAGGTATGTTGTGTGTTCTACCTTGGACTTCACGTTTCGTTTCGTTTATTGTTTTGTTGGGTGTTTATTTGGTTTAATAAACATGTATGTATATCACGCTGCGCCTTGGTCTGACCCGGCCTTCAACGAACGTGACAGAAGGTCCCACCAAACGAGGACCAAGCAGCGTGTCCAGGCGGAGCGGATGGCCATGTCACAGGTGGCCAATTTGTGGTCATGGGAGGAGATATTTGCGGGGAAAGGACCATGGGCTAAGTTAGATGCCCAGGCAGGAGAGGAGCAACGGCAACACGGAGGAGGCCGGTCGATGAGGAAGCCCGAGAAGCAGCCCCAATAACATTTTGGGGGGGGCACACGGGTTGGTTGGCGGAGCCTAGGGTTAGAGCAGAGCCATCTCCTCGTACTCACGCGAAGAGGTACGTACTGTGTCGCCAGTACGCCGGCACAGTCCTGTACGTCCTGTGCTTGCACCACGCACGTGCCGTGCGAAGATGGGCATCCAGCCAGGACGGGGTGTGCCGGCTCAACGCTCCTGGTCTCCAGTACGCCTCCTCGGTCCCGCATATCCTGCGCCAGTTCTACTAACTGTATCGCCAGTGCGCGTGCACAGCCCAGTGCGTCCTGTGCCAGCACCCCGCACGTGTAGTGCGAAAGTGGGCAGCCAGCCAGGACGGGTTGTGTGGCAGCTCTCCGCTCTAGACCTCCAGTCCGCCTCCACAGCCCGGCCCGGCCTGTTCCTGCTCCTCGCACCAAGCCAGTGGTGCGCGTCGCCAGCCCGGCCTGTTCCTGCTTCTCGCACCAAGCCAGTGGTGCGCGTCGCCAGCCCGGCCCGGCCTGTTCCTGCTCCTCGCACCAAGCCAGTGGTGCGCGTCACCAGCCCAGCCTGGCCTGTTCCTGCTCCTCGCACCAAGCCAGTGGTGCGCGTCGCCAGCCCGGCCCGGCCTGTTCCTGCTCCTCGCACCAAGCCAGTGGTGCGCGTCGCCAGTCCGGCCCGGCCTGTTCCTGCTCCTCGCACCAAGCCAGTGGTGCGTTTGTCCAGTCCGGCACGGCCCGTGCCCGTTCCACCGGTGCCTGGTCCGGCACCGATCAGCTGCTCCACTCCGGAGCCAGAGCAGTCCGCTCCACCGGTGCCTGATCCAGTGCCGGTCAGCTGTTCCACTCTGGAGCCAGAGCAGTCCGCTCCACCGGTGCCTGATCCAGCTCCGGTCAGCTGCTCCACTCCGGAGCCAGAGCAGTCCGCTCCACCGGTGACTGATCCAGCTCCGGTCACCTGCGCCACTCCGGAGCCAGAGCAGTCCGCTCCACCGGGGTCCAGTCCAGCTCCGGTCAGCGGCTCCACTCCGGAGCCAGAGCAGTCCGCTCCACCGGTGACTGATCCAGCTCCGGTCAGCTGCGCCACTCCGGAGCCAGAGCAGTCCGCTCCACCGGGGTCCAGTCCAGCTCCGGTCAGCGGCTCCACTCCGGAGCCAGAGCAGTCCGCTCCACTGGTGCCTGATCCAGCTCCAGTCAGCGGCTCCACTCCGGAGCCAGAGCAGTCCGCTCCACCGGTGACTGATCCAGCTCCGGTCAGCTGCGCCACTCCGGAGCCAGAGCAGTCCGCTCCACCGGGGTCCAGTCCAGCTCCGGTCAGCGGCTCCACTCCGGAGCCAGAACAGTCTGCTCCACCGGTGCCTGATCCAGCTCCAGTCAGCGGCTCCACTCCGGAGCCAGAGCAGTCCGCTCCACCGGTGCCAAGTCCAGCTCCGGTCAGCGGCTCCAGTCCAGACCATGACGTCAGCCCCTCTCCAGGTACGGGGTCTCCCACACCAGGGTCCAGACAGGGCCTGCCGTATCGTGGGAGGAAGGAGAGGGGAAGTAGCGCACCGAGGTCCAGACCAGACCAGGGACGCAACAGGGAGGCGGAGAGTGAGAGGTCGTCACGCCCCGAGCCGGATCCGCCTCCGAGGCAGAATGCCCACCCGGCCCCTACCCTGTTATGTTTATGTTGTGCGGTCGGAGTCCGCACCTTTGGGGGGGGGGGGGAAAGGGGGGGGGGGGTACTGTCACGCCCTGACAGGGGACGCTTAAATGTTGAGTCAGGGTGTGTATATTATTTGTTGTGCGTTTTCAATGTTTATTATCTAGTATGTGTATTTCTATGTTGGCCGGTGTGGTTCCCAATCAGAGGCAGCTGTCGCTCGTTGTCTCTGATTGGGGACCATACTTAGGCAGCCTATTGGCACTGTCTAGTTGTGGGATCTTGTTCCGTGTGAGGTATGTTGTGTGTTCTACCTTGGACGTTTCGTTTCGTTGATTGTTTATTTGGTTTAATAAACATGTACGTATATCACGCTGCGCCTTGGTCTGACCCGTCATTGAACGAACGTGACAGGTGGACCATTCTTGATACACACGGGAAACTGTTGAGCGTGAAAAACCCAGCTGCGTTGCAGTTCTTGACACACTCAAACCGGTGCGCTTGACACCTACTACCATACCCTGTTCAAAGGCACTTAAATATTTTGTCTTGCTCAGTCACCCTCTGAATGGCACACATACAGTGGGGAAAAAAGTATTTAGTCAGCCACCAATTGTGCAAGTTCTCCCACTTAAAAAGATGAGAGAGGCCTGTAATTTTCATCATAGGTACACGTCAACTATGACAGACAAATTGAGAAAAAAAATCCAGAAAATCACTGTAACACCCTGGCTCTGGGACTCTATATGTTGAGCCAGGGTGTGTTCTTTCTATGTGTTATATTTCTATGTTGGGAGTTCTAGTTGTGTTTATTTCTATGTTGGCTAGAGTGACTCCCAATCAGAGGCAACGAGTGTCAGCTGGGGCTGGTTGTCTCTGATTGGGAGCCATATTTAAACTGTCTGTTTTCCCTTTGTGGTTGTGGGTTCTTGTTCCGTGTTGGTCTATGTTACCTAGGACGTTACGAGTCGTTTGTTGTTTTTGTTTACTGTCCGTGTTTATCGCTAATGATAAATAAACATGTTCGTTCATCACGCTGCGCCTTGGTCCTCCTCTCTTGACGACGATCGTGACAGAAGAACCCACCATACAAGGACCAAGCAGCGTGTCCAGGAGCAGGCAGACTGGACATGGGAGGAAGCGCCGGGAGAGGAGATGGAGAGGCTGGCGATGGCCCAGGTGGGCAAATCGTGGTCCTGGGAGGACATGCTCGGGGGCAAAGGGCCATGGGCTAGGATTAAGGCCCTGGCGAGAGAGGAGCAGTGGCGTCAGCAGTGTCATCGTCGGACGGACGAGAGGCAACCCCAAAAAAATTTTAGGGGGGGGCACACGGCATGGGCGGCTGGGAAGCAGGAGGCTGCCACAGGGCGATTTGGAGAGGAGGCCACCGGGTTTTGGGGGCCAGAAGGCAGGTTGGCGGAGCCTGGATGGAGAGCAGAGCCAACTCCCCGTACTCAGGCATGGCAGCATGAGACTGGGCAGGTTCCGCGGTATGCGGAGCTGCGCACTGTGCCACGAGTGGTCCGGCATAGTCCGGTACGTCCTGTGCGAGCACCCCGCACGTGTTGTGCGAAGGTGGGCATGCAGCCAGGACGGAGTGTGCCGGCTCAGCGCTCGTGGCCTCCAGTGCCTCTCCTCGGTCCCGGATATCCTGCGCCAGTGTCACGTGCTGTTATGCCAGTACGGGTACACAGCCCTGTACGTCCTGTGCTGATGCCTCACACAGAGTGTGTGAAGGTAGGCATTCAGCCAGGACGGGTTGTGGCAGCTCTTCACTCCAGGTCTCCTATCCGTCTCCACAGCCCGGTCCGGCCTGTCCCTGCTCCACGCACCAAGCCTACGGTGTGCGTCGCCAGCCCGGTCCGGCGTGTCCCTGCTCCACGCACCAAGCCTACGGTGTGCGTCGCCAGCCCGGTCCGGCCTGTCCCTGCTCCTCGCACCAAGCCTACGGTGTGCGTCGCCAGTCCGGTCCGGCCTGTCCCTGCTCCTCGCACCAAGCCTACGGTGTGCGTCGCCAGCCCGGTCCGGCCTGTCCCTGCTCCTCGCACCAAGCCTACGGTGTGCGTCGCCAGCCCGGTCCGGCCTGTCCCTGCTCCTCGCACCAAGCCTACGGTGTGCGTCGCCAGCCCGGTCCGGCCTGTCCCTGCTCCTCGCACCAAGCCTACGGTGTGCGTCGCCAGCCCGGTCCGGCCTGTCCCTGCTCCTCGCACCAAGCCTACGGAGTGCGTCGCCAGCCCGGTCCGGCCTGTCCCTGCTCCACGCACCAGGCCAGGGGTGCGCATCGTCAGCCCGGTCCGGCCCGTTGCTGCTCCACGCACCAAGCCAGGGGTGCGCATCGTCAGCCCGGTCCGGCCCGTTCCTACTCCACGCACCAAGCCAGGGGAGCGCATCGTCAGCCCGGTCCGGCCCATTCCTACTCCACGCACCAAGCCAGGGGTGCGCATCGTCAGCCCGGTCCGGCCCGTTCCTACTCCACGCACCAAGCCAGGGGTGCGCATCGTCAGCCCGGTCCGGCCCGTTCCTACTCCACGCACCAAGCCAGGGGTGCGCGTCGTCAGTCCCGCACAACCCGTGCCTGGGTCACCGGTGCCTGGTAAGGTACCGGTCACCTGCTCCACTACGGAGCTGAAGCTAACCGCTCCTGCTAAGTCCAGTTCAGCTCCAGCCAGCGGGGCCAGACCGGACCAGGGGCGCTATGGGGGGTTTATTGGAGGGTGGTGGGCAAGACCGGAGCCAGAACCGCCGCCGAGGAGGAATGCCCACCCAGCCCTCCCCTGTTTTGCTCTAGTTGAGGCGCGGTCGCAGTCCGCGCCTTTAGGGGGGGGTACTGTAACACCCTGGCTCTGGGACTCTATATGTTGAGCCAGGGTGTGTTCTTTCTATGTGTTATATTTCTATGTTGGGAGTTCTAGTTGTGTTTATTTCTATGTTGGCTAGAGTGACTCCCAATCAGAGGCAACGAGTGTCAGCTGGGGCTGGTTGTCTCTGATTGGGAGCCATATTTAAACTGTCTGTTTTCCCTTTGTGGTTGTGGGTTCTTGTTCCGTGTTGGTCTATGTTACCTAGGACGTTACGAGTCGTTTGTTGTTTTTGTTTACTGTCCGTGTTTATCGCTAATGATAAATAAACATGTTCGTTCATCACGCTGCGCCTTGGTCCTCCTCTCTTGACGACGATCGTGACAATCACATTGTAGGATTTTTAATGAATTTATTTGCAAATTATGGTGGAAAATAAGTATTTGGTCACCTACAAACAAGCAAGATTTCTGGCTCTCACAGACCTGTAACTTCTTCTTTAAGAGGCTCCTCTGTCCTCCACTCGTTACCTGTATTAATGGCACCTGTTTGGACTTGTTATCAGTATAAAAGACACCTGTCCACAACCTCAAACAGTCACACTCCAAACTCCACTATGGCCAAGACCAAAGAGCTGTCAAAGGACACCAGAAACAAAATTGTAGACCTGCACCAGGCTGGGAAGACTGAATCTGCAATAGGTAAGCAGCTTGGTTTGAAGAAATCAACTGTGGGAGCAATTATTAGGAAATGGAAGACATACAAGACCACTGATAATCTCCCTCGATCTGGGGCTCCACGCAAGATCTCACCCCGTGGGGTCAAAATGATCACAAGAACGGTGAGCAAAAATCCCAGAACCACACAGGGGGACCTAGTGAATGACCTGCAGAGAGCTGGGACCAAAGTAACAAAGCCTACCATCAGTAACACACTACGCCGCCAGGGACTCAAATCCTGTAGTGCCAGACGTGTCCCCCTGCTTAAGCCAGTACATGTCCAGGCCCGTCTGAAGTTTGCTAGAGTGCATTTGGATGATCCAGAAGAGAATTGGGAGAATGTCAGATGTAACCAAAATATAACTTTTTGGTAAAAACTCAACTCGTCGTGTTTGGAGGACAAAGAATGCTGAGTTGCATCCAAAGAACACCATACCTACTGTGAAGCATGGGGGTGGAAACATCATGCTTTGGGGCTGTTTTTCTGCAAAGGGACCAGGACGACTGATCTGTGTAAAGGAAAGAATGAATGGGGCCATGTATCGTGAGATTTTGAGTGAAAACCTCCTTCCATCAGCAAGGGCATTGAAGATGAAACGTGGCTGGGTCTTTCAGCATGACAATGATCCCAAACACACCGCCCGGGCAACGAAGGAGTGGCTTCGTAAGAAGCATTTCAAGGTCCTGGAGTGGCCTAGCCAGTCTCCAGATCTCAACCCCATAGAAGATCTTTGGAGGGAGTTGAAAGTCTGTGTTGCCCAGCAACAGCCCCAAAACATCACTGCTCTAGAGGAGATCTGCATGGAGGAATGGGCCAAAATACCAGCAACAGTGTGTGAAAACCTTGTGAAGACTTACAGAAAACGTTTGACCTGTGTCATTGCCAACAAAGGGTATACAACAAAGTATTGAGAAACTTTTGTTATTGACCAAATACTTATTTTCCACCATAATTTGCAAATAAATTCATTAAAAATCCTACAATGTGATTTTCTGGATTTTTTTTTCTCATTTTGTCTGCCCTAGTTGATATGTACCTATGATGAAAATTACAGGCCTCTCATCTTTTTAAGTGGGAGAACTTGCACAATTGGTGGCTGACTAAATACTTTTTTTCCCCACTGTACACAATCCATGTCTCAATTGTCTCAAGGTTTAACAATCCTTCTTTAACCTGTCTCCTCCCCTTCATCTACACTGATTGAAGTGGATTTAACAAGTGACATCAATAAGGGATCATAGCTTTCACCTGGATTCACTTGGTCAGCCTGTCATGGAAAGAGCAGGTGTTCTTAATGTTTTGTACACTCAGTGTATATTATAGGTACTTCATTTTATTAGTTGTATTAGTAGTTGTAGCAGTAGTTTTTATTAGTTGTATTAGTAGTTGTATCAGTAGTTTGAATTAGTAGTTGTAGCAGTAGTTTTAGTAGTTGTAGCAGTAGTTTTTATTAGTTGTATTAGTAGTTGTAGCAGTAGTTTTATTAGTTGTAGGCGTATTAGTAGTTGTACAAAACGTTCTTATGCTGTTAAAGTACTTAAAATATATATATATATATATATATATATATATATATATATATATATATATATATATACATATATATATATACATATATATATATACATACAGTGGGGAGAACAAGTATTTGATACACTGCCGATTTTGCAGGTTTTCCTACTTACAAAGCATGTAGAGGTCTGTAATATTTATCATAGGTACACTTCAACTGTGAGAGACGGAATCTAAAACAAAAACAAGGCTGGGATGGGCTACAGGACAATAGGCAAGCAGCTTGGTGAGAAGGCAACAACTGTTGGCGCAATTATTAGAAAATAGAAGAAGTTCAAGATGATGATCAATCACCCTCGGTCTGGGGCTCCATGCAAGATCTCACCTCGTGGGGCATCAATGATCATGAGGAAGGTGAGGGATCAGCCCAGAACTACACGGCAGGACCGGGTCAATGACCTGAAGAGAGCTGGGACCACAGTCTCAAAGAAAACCATTAGTAACACACTACGCCGTCATGGATTAAAATCATGCAGCGCACGCAAGGTCCCCCTGCTCAAGCCAGCGCATGTCCAGGCCCGTCTGAAGTTTGCCAATGACCATCTGGATGATCCAGAGGAGGAATGGGAGAAGGTCATGTGGTCTGATGAGACAAAAATAGAGCTTTTTGGTCTAAACTCCACTCGCCGTGTTTGGAGGAAGAAGAAGGATGAGTACAACCCCAAGAACACCATCCCAACCGTGAAGCATTGAGGTGGAAACATCATTCTTTGGGGATGCTTTTCTGCAAAGGGGACAGGACGACTGCACCGTATTGAGGGGAGGATGGATGGGGCCATGTATCGCGAGATCTTGGTCAACAACCTCCTTCCCTCAGTAAGAGCATTGAAGATGGGTCGTGGCTGGGTCTTCCAGCATGACAACGACCTGAAACACACAGCCAGGGCAACTAAGGAGTGGCTCCGTAAGAAGCATCTCAAGGTCCTGGAGTGGCCTAGCCAGTCTCCAGACCTGAACCCAATAGAACATCTTTGGAGGGAGCTGATAGTCCGTATTGCCCAGCGACAGCCCCGAAACCTGAAGGATCTGGAGAAGGTCTGTATGGAGGAGTGGGCCAAAATCCCTGCTGCAGTGTGTGCAAACCTGGTCAAGACCTACAGGAAACGTATGATCTCTGTAATTGCAAACAAAGGTTTCTGTACTAAATATTAAGTTCTGCTTTTCTGATGTATCAAATACTTATGTCATGCAATAAAATGCAAATTAATTACTTTAAAATCATACAATGTGATTTTCTGGATTCCATCTCTCACAGTTGAAGTGTACCTATGATAAAAATTACAGACCTCTACATTCTTTGTAAGTAGGAAAACCTGCAAAATCGGCAGTGTATCAAATACTTGTTCTCCCCACTGTATATTATTATTATTATTATTAAGTATTGTTTGTTGATTTTTGTTGATTTGGACACCCTTGAAAACAAGATGGTGCATCTCAAGAGATGTAATAAAATAAATATGGAGTACACAGTGAACAGGTTAACCTCTTGACATTGCAGCAACAATAGGAGAGTCATTAAGTGAATAGAAGAGTACTAAGAAATAAATGCTCAATGAATAAGAAATAGGATACATTTTTGGCACAAATATAATACAAGGGGACACTGAAATGAATTGAAGTAGGATTGCTATGTGCTGGGCAATTGGCCAATAATAAATAGACATTGTGCAGTAATTTGAATAGGAGTCAAGTAGCAGAAGTCGTGTGTGTGTGATGTCTTCCTTTGGCTGTATAGATCTAATTTAACAAAGTATCTCCCCTGTGTGTCCCTCCCTGCAGCAGCCTACAGAGTACTTTGACATGGGGATCTTCCTGGCCTTCTTTATAGTGGTGTCTCTGGTCTGCCTCATACTGCTCATCAAGATCAAACTAAAACAGAGGAGGAGCCAGGTGAGGACACACACACACACACACACACACACACACACACACACATAAATGCTTAGGCTCACAGTAGATGCTATGAATCAGGATTAACATCTCATTAATGAATGAAGAGCAGCACAGTAGCACTAACCCTGAGGACAGGTGAAATCCTGCCAGTGTGTGTGTGTGTGTGCACGTGTTTCTGTTCACGAGTGTGTGTTCCTGATGAGCCATGATGCTGAAGAGCCATGCCAACTTCTTTGTAGCGTTGATTAAAATAGCAGACGTTACAAAACCTATTTCTAGCTGAGTTAACACACACAGAGTTGACACGGGCATGCTGAGGACACACTGAACTGAACAGAGTGCTGTCTGTGTCTATGTAGTGTTCATACACAATGTTTCCTATATCATTTAACAAGACGGGCTGCTCCACCTACATTCTGCTCCGCTTTTCTCTGATCCACTCCCTATATGCACCTGTATATCAGTGGTGGCTGGTGCCACTTTAAATTGGAGGACAGGCTCATAGTTATGCTTGGACCAGAATGAAGGGAATGGTGTCAAACAATGGTTTCCAATACATGTAATAGTTTCCAATACAATACAGCTATTATTATAAGCCGTCCTCCGCTCACCAGCCACCAACTCTCTGTCCTCCCCTCCCCAGCCACCAACTCTCTGTCCTCCCCTCCCCAGCACCAACTCTCTGTCCTCCCCTCCCCTCCCCAGCCACCAACTCTCTGTCCTCCCCTCCCCAGCCACCAACTCTCTGTCCTCCCTTCCCCAGCCACCAACTCTCTGTCCTCCCCTCCCCTCCCCAGCCACCAACTCTCTGTCCTCCCTTCCCCAGCCACCAACTCTCTGTCCTCCCCTCCCCTTCCCAGCCACCAACTCTCTGTCCTCCCCTCCCCTCCCCAGCCACCAACTCTCTGTCCTCCCCTCCCCTCCCCAGCCACCAACTCTCTGTCCTCCCCTCCCCAGCCACCAACTCTCTGTCCTCCCCTCCCCAGCCACCAACTCTCTGTCCTCCCCTCCCCTCCCCAGCCACCAACTCTCTGTCCTCCCCTCCCCAGCCACCAACTCTCTGTCCTCCCCTCCCCAGCCACCAACTCTCTGTCCTCCCCTCCCCAGCCACCAACTCTCTGTCCTCCCTTCCCCAGCCACCAACTCTCTGTCCTCCCCTCCCCTCCCCAGCCACCAACTCTCTGTCGTCCTCTCCCCAGCCACCAACTCTCTGTCCTCCCCTCCCCTCCCCAGCCACCAACTCTCTGTCCTCCCCTCCCCAGCCACCAACTCTCTGTCCTCCCCTCCCCAGCCACCAACTCTCTGTCCTCCCCTCCCCTCCCCAGCCACCAACTCTCTGTCCTCCCCTCCCCTCCCCAGCCACCAACTCTCTGTCCTCCCCTCCCCTCCCCAGCCACCAACTCTCTGTCCTCCCCTCCCCAGCCACCAACTCTCTGTCCTCCCCTCCCCTCCCCAGCCACCAACTCTCTGTCCTCCCCTCCCCAGCCACCAACTCTCTGTCCTCCCCTCCCCAGCCACCAACTCTCTGTCCTCCCCTCCCCAGCCACCAACTCTCTGTCCTCCCTTCCCCAGCCACCAACTCTCTGTCCTCCCCTCCCCTCCCCAGCCACCAACTCTCTGTCGTCCTCTCCCCAGCCACCAACTCTCTGTCCTCCCCTCCCCTCCCCAGCCACCAACTCTCTGTCCTCCCCTCCCCAGCCACCAACTCTCTGTCCTCCCCTCCCCAGCCACCAACTCTCTGTCCTCCCCTCCCCTCCCCAGCCACCAACTCTCTGTCCTCCCCTCCCCTCCCCAGCCACCAACTCTCTGTCCTCCCCTCCCCTCCCCAGCCACCAACTCTCTGTCCTCCCCTCCCCTCCCCAGCCACCAACTCTCTGTCCTCCCCTCCCCTCCCCAGCCACCAACTCTCTGTCCTCCCCTCCCCTCCCCAGCCACCAACTCTCTGTCCTCCCCTCCCCTCCCCAGCCACCAACTCTCTGTCCTCCCCTCCCCTCCCCAGCCACCAACTCTCTGTCCTCCCCTCCCCTCCCCAGCCACCAACTCTCTGTCCTCCCCTCCCCTCCCCAGCCACCAACTCTCTGTCCTCCCCTCCCCAGCCACCAACTCTCTGTCCTCCCCTCCCCTCCCCAGCCACCAACTCTCTGTCCTCCCCTCCCCAGCCACCAACTCTCTGTCCTCCCCTCCCCAGCCACCAACTCTCTGTCCTCCCTTCCCCAGCCACCAACTCTCTGTCCTCCCCTCCCCTCCCCAGCCACCAACTCTCTGTCGTCCTCTCCCCAGCCACCAACTCTCTGTCCTCCCCTCCCCTCCCCAGCCACCAACTCTCTGTCCTCCCCTCCCCAGCCACCAACTCTCTGTCCTCCCCTCCCCAGCCACCAACTCTCTGTCCTCCCCTCCCCTCCCCAGCCACCAACTCTCTGTCCTCCCCTCCCCTCCCCAGCCACCAACTCTCTGTCCTCCCCTCCCCTCCCCAGCCACCAACTCTCTGTCCTCCCCTCCCCTCCCCAGCCAACAACTCTCTGTCCTCCCCTCCCCTCCCCAGCCACCAACTCTCTGTCCTCCCCTCCCCTCCCAAGCCACCAACTCTCTGTCCTCCCCTCCCCTCCCCAGCCACCAACTCTCTGTCCTCCCCTCCCCTCCCCAGCCACCAACTCTCTGTCCTCCCCTCCCCAGCCACCAACTCTCTGTCCTCCCCTCCCCTCCCCAGCCACCAACTCTCTGTCCTCCCCTCCCCTCCCCAGCCACCAACTCTCTGTCCTCCCTTCCCCAGCCACCAACTCTCTGTCCTCCCCTCCCCAGCCACCAACTCTCTGTCCTCCCCTCCCCTCCCCAGCCACCAACTTTCTGTCCTCCCCTCCCCAGCCACCAACTCTCTGTCCTCCCCTCCCCTCCCCAACCACAAAGCTCTGTCTTCCCCTCCCCAGCAACACTGCATACCTGTGTATCACCCCCAGTCTAACCCTCCGTCCCCCCTCTCCTCTCTCCTCCACCTCTACAGAGTTCTATGAATAGGATGGCCATCCAGGCCCTGGAGAAGATGGAGACCAGGAAGTTCAAGGCCAAGGTCAAGGGTCAGCGTGAGAGCAGCTGCGGAGCGTCTGATTCGCTGAGCAGTAGCTCCACCTCCGACTGTGCAATCTGTCTGGAGAAGTACATAGACGGAGAGGTACTAGACAGAACACACACACACACTGAATACTGTTCATAAAAAGTTGTGAGAGTCTTTGTCATGTCAGAAAGGGGTGAGCTTCAGGAACAGAAAGCATGGTCAGAGACGTATGGTCAGAAACTGATTTTGGTTTCTGAAGTCTGTAGAAATACTACAAAAAATTGACCAAATACTTATTTTCCACCATAATTTGCAAATAAATTCATTAAAAATCCTACAATGTGATTTTCTGGATTTTTTTTCTCATTTTGTCTGTCATAGTTGACGTGTACCTATGATGAAAATTACAGGCCTCTCTCCTCTTTTTAAGTGGGAGAACTTGCACAATTGGTGGCTGACTAAATACTTTTTTTCCCCACTGTATGTATTCTATACCCTAATCGTGAAAACTCACTGTGTAAATATGGATTCTGGACACTAATCATTAAGAGTCACAGTAGAAATATGTATCCTAATCTTGGACCTTTGTAGGTTTACTGTAACAGCATTGCTCATCACTGGCCAGCCTCAGGGCTGACAGGGGACCCAGTCAGCCAGTCAGTCTGTCTTTATGTGGTTATGTGGTCATGTGGTTAAAAACACACAACACACAACAACAGGACAGCAGAGAGGAAGTAGTGATATAGAAGGCTGAATGGCATCAAAGGGGTTGGAGCAGTAACGTAAGCAACAAAAGATGTCTGGAATAGAGGAGGAGAAGAGGAGTCATGCCAGGGGAGGGAGGGAGGGAGGGAGGGAGGGAGGTGTTCAGTATTGCTGTACATTTATTATGTGATGAGGGTGAAGAAGAGAAACCTTCTTGCTGCTCTGCTGCCAGCTGTTGTCCGTTCACCCATCAAACACCAATCATGTCCTTAGATATTGTAAGCCTTTACTAACCTTAACTCTCCTCCTCTCCCCCTGTTCCTCTCCTCCTCTCCCCCTATTCCCCTGTTTCTTTCCCCCTTCCCCCATTCCTCTCCCCCTCTCCCCATTCCTCTCCCCCTGTTCCACTCCCTCTTCTCCTCTCCCTCTGTTCCCCTCTCTTCTGCTTCCCCTCCCTCTCTCTTCCCCTCTCCTCTCTCCTGCTCCCCTCCTCCTCTCCGTCCCCGTCTACAGGAGCTGCGGGTCATCCCCTGTGCCCACAGGTTCCATATGAAGTGTGTGGATCCTTGGCTCCTCCAGCACCACACCTGTCCTCACTGCAGACACAACATCATTGGTGAGTTGGTACACACTCGCTACATCCCAAATGGCACCCTATTCCCTATGAACCCTGGTCAAAAGTAGTGCTCTATATAGAGAACAGGGTGCCATTTGGGACACACTGTTGTCAGTATGAGGCCTGTAGCTATCTGATAGGAGTTTTCCAGCCTGCAAATATTTCACTTTTGTCAGACTATACAACCCAGTAAAACAGAAAAAGAGACTAATCGATTAATTTAATCAACGTAAAATACCCTTTTCATGAAACTGTAACAAAGCTAACTTTTCAAATACTTTTATTTGACTCCAAACTCTCTCCCTCTCTTACACTCATATTCTTTTCTCAGAGCAAAAGAAGGGGAACCCCGGCCCTGTCTGCATGGACCCAGGCAACCCCGTCTACAGCCGGCAGCAGAGGGTAGTCCTGCCTGTCCACTACCCTGGCAGGGTGCACCGTTCTGGGCAGGTGACTGCCTACCCCACCCGCATCTCCATGGACCACCATGGTAACCCCATCACAGTGCTCACAGTGGACCAGCACGCAGACCCCCAGGGCCTGTACCCTCCCCAGTCTGCCCACGCCGGGGCCTTCCTCCGGGGCTACCATCCCCACCCAACCCTGCACCTGGACCACTCTCTCAACCCCCACCACTGTGGCCTGGAGCACCAGCGCCTGGGCCTCAACCCCCCTGCCTACCCCCAGTACCAGCAGCCCGGGCCCAACCACGGCGCCTTCAAGAGGCCCAAGTTCCACGGACGTAGCTTCTCGCGTGCCGCCTGCTACTCGCAGTACGAGACCATGTACCAACACTACTACTTCCAGGGCCTGACCTTCCCCCAGCAGGGTGAGGGGACCCAGAGGGCAGCAGGCATAGGGGGGGTGTCTGGCGGCACCGGGCCCCACAAGGGCCACCACAGCAGGGCCTTCCAGGGGGGGCTGCTCTACCCCACGGTGGTCCACATGGCCCCAGCCACCAGCTCCAGGATGGGTGAGGCAGGGAGCGGTGCCTCGGGCCTGGGCTGTTACCATGGCCACCGCTCGGTGTGCAGTGGTTACCTGGCCGACTGCCCGGGCAGCGACAGCAGCAGCAGCAGCTCTGGCCAGTGCCACTGTTCCTCCAGTGACTCTATGCTGGACTGTACAGAGATCAGTAACCAGGGGGTGTATGGCTCCTGTTCCACTTTCCGCAGCTCCCTGAGCTCTGACTACGACCCATACGTCTACCGCAGTAAGAGCCCCTGTAGGGGGTCGCAAGGGGAGCCAGGGGCCACCTCTGCAGGGGCCTCCACCGCCTGCCCCTCCACAGCCGAGGACTCCCTAACCCCAGCTCCCTCGGGGGGCCAAGACGGTTACAGCATGCAGCCACAGCCTCCTCCTGGAGCCTCAGGGTTCGGTGTGGGGGACCAGCTCTCCATCTGCAGTCTGGAGCCCAACTACAGCAGCCACTCATCACTGGAACAACCCAGGGACGCCAGCACCACTAGCACTACCTCAGCCAGGCCTCTAGAGGGAGCCACCACCGCGGTGGACCTGGCGAAGGGAGGGCAGACAGAGGAGGAGACAGGGGGGGAGCATGGCCTGGGTGGAGCAGGTGCGTGTAGCTGCTGTTTCGAGGTGCTCCCTCCCAACATGGAGGGCAAAGGTCAGCAGGGATATCAGAGGCAGGACTCAGACTGGGCGGGGCCAATGGCCTCCTCGGGGCGTGGCTGTCACAGGGGGGCAGAGCAGAACTTTTACCATCCTGGGGAGCACCTGTTGGCTCCTTCAGAGCAGGTGAGCTATGAGGGCCTGCCCTGTTGCTTCTACAAGGAGATGAAGGTCCACCGGGCCACAGGGGGGTGCTATAATGAGGACTATGCCGTGAATGTGCAGTATGCGCACCACGCTGCTGACTCAGACGCCTGCTGTGGCGAGCTCAGCCAGAGAATACCCATAATCCACCAGGACACAGACTGTGAGCTGGGCTTGGGAGCGGAGACTCTGTATCAGAGCAGCCTACTGCCAGCCAGCCTCACCTTGGGGCAGGGGGGCGAGGGGTGGACTGGGGGGCGGGTGGAGCCTGGTGAGGGAGGGTACTTCACCTCAGGACAGTTCAGAGGTCAAGTGTACCCCACCCAGGAGGAAGAGACCAGGGCCCTGTTCCACCCCCAGAACTCCACTACCCACGATGCATCGGGAAACAGTAAAGCTACAGACAATGGTCTGGGGGTATGAGGGGGTGTGGAGCCCAGAAACAGGGACTCAAACAAACAGCCTCTTTGGTACCTAACCGGTCGGTTGGTCAAGAAACCCTCAGTTGCCTTGCTAGTTTTAAGCCTTGCTCGCTCGCTGAACTCTGAATATCATCCTAGATGGTGATGGTGTAGATTTCTACTGAAATTAAATGATGGCCTGCCTGCCTGGTGTATCCAGACATATCCAGTTCGTTCCTCAGCATCAACCCAGCTCAACCCACGCCCCGCCTCACCAGCAGACTCTACAGGCTCAGCTAGATAGAGAATCAGGCTACACACATGGGTGGAAGTTCACAGTGGTTGGTTGGAACAGTGGATGGCTTGACAGTGCCACAACACGTAGGCCAGCCCTTACAGTACCATCAGTGCCAGACAGGGTCAGTCCGGATCATGAGACCCATATGGAGAGAAACTAACTGTGTTAGCAGGGCCCAGATTGTGAGATATTTTTTCTTCTGATTTGGTGAGTTGTTTTTTCTATAATCACACAAATGCCTGTGTGTACATGCATATGTTCTTAATGTACTAGTCTATTGTACTTTACTGTTCTTATGACATAACGTTGCCTATACAGCTTGGACAACAAGCTTCAACAAACCTCCAAACTCAGATGAAAGGTTATGGAAGAATACCAAAACATAAACATATTTTATTTTTTAGGGGGTTGGGTGAGGGGACGGTGTCCTTGCTAGTTAGTCACAGTCACACACTGTTTCATTGAGCTAAGCTATATTAACTAGACTACAGTTCTGTCTCTTGGGATACTCAATGGGGCGCAATATTCTAGAACAATGCAGATAGAATGTTGACTCAGTTCTCCGTTCTACATAATAGAGAGTCTGTTCTATATACAATACATTTCTATCTGCAATGTTCAGAACATTGTGCCTTTTAGACATGCACCTGACCAACACCAAGCCTTAGGCCACTGAGACATCTTTACTATCTTGGGCTCTGTGTCACCTTTTGGTTAAATAGAGGTCCACATAGTAACAGGGTCCTAGAAATACATTTGGAAATCTTCAAAAGGATTGGATTTATACCAGTTTTAGTCACTACTTGTAAGTTAGAAGCTCTTTTAATTTTTATATATTTTACTCATCTAGCCTCCTCTTCAACACTTAAGCTATAATATACTGTGGATGGTTCTATAAAGCTGTTGTGTGTCAAAAAAGTCCAAAGGGGGGAAAAATCATTCACAAGGGATCCCTTTTATACTGTGGCCGTGGTTACACAGCGCTGTTACACAAAAAACAACATGTCTGATTCATTTTTTAATTTTATTAAATCATACAGTACACATCATGCTCTCAAACAATATCGACTTTGTTCATTCATGCCTTCTCTCTGTTGATTTTACAAACTGTTTTTACTGTTTCTATGAAATGTACCCATTCTCTTCACAGAGGCAATCGTTTTGAAATAACAATATTTATATGATAACCCAGAGCCGTAATCAATGAAAGATATTGAGAATCTAATCTTGCCTTTGCATAAAGATATGTACTACAAATATAACATTTTGGGTTACCCAAGTCACTATTTAATTGTTTTGTTTTATTATTTGTAGCACTTAAGAAGATTGTATTAAAAGAAAATGTGTACACAAAATTAATATTTTTTTAAAGAATATAATTATTTTCTCCATCATTACCATTTTACAAATGTTTAAAAAAGGCTAGAAATCAATCTGTATATTTCTGCATCTGTATAGCAGCACATTTAATAAATGGAAATATGTTCTCTGAATATTTATTTACTAATATATTTATCTTCAAGCCATGTCTTATGTTGCGAGTGTATGAAAGTTTTGGAGTTATTTGGTTGCTGTTTTTGATAAAATCGCTAAATACATGGTAATTGCACACAAAATGATTCAATATTCTCTGACCAAAAATTGATTTAAAAAAATGTATTACCATACAGCTGTGTAATTAAAGTGTACAAAGATCTGTAAAATATACAGTTTTATTCAAGTAAATCACATTGTGGTGTTTTTTTTCCCCCAAACCTTTTCATCTTCATTCAGGGAAATCCACAACAGTACAGTGTTGATTAGAAGTGATATCTTAAATCTGGTACAGGCCTACATCTCTTTTGGATAGAAAACTTTGGGAGGAAAGCATATATACGGAATATTTTAAACCACACAACTTAATCATAGTCTTTGACTGGCCTGGAGTTAACTGAGAGAGACAGGATATTACTTATATTTTGAAGACTACTCCGAAGCTATGCCACAAAAGTGCACCTTGGTCAAAAGTAGTAGACTATATAGGGAATAGGGTGCGATTTGGGACGCATCCTGACTGTCGTCTTCTTGCCTAGAACTTGGAACACTGCTTCTGATCTGTCTCCCCCTAGTGGGCGGGAAACAACATGCTAAAGAGAACCATATTCAAAACTAAGAGTGAATCTCAATTGTTTATCCTTGATTCCTGTCCTCCTCAAAATGCATCGGAGGAGAGGATCCAAGGTGCATTGACGGACAATATCTATGTTTTTTGAGATGAGCGCGACTGAGGAGCGAGGACGCAAGTAATCAAGGAAATACAATTAAGATTCACCCCAAGACGAGAACACTGGGGTGTAATCACTAGGAACCAAACGGAAGCAAAAGGAACGAAACTGGGAGGGACCTACCTGAATTTGTCCAATAGAAACTCAAGTTTTCTTGCAAAACGTTTTCCGTTTTGGAGTAAACTGTTTTCGTCGCAAAAATATTTTTGGACTAATGATTATACCCCTGCTCCGGGGTGAAGTTCCCCCTGGGTACAAATCTAGGATCAGCTTCCCCTCCCCCAATCCTAACCTTAACCATTTGTGGGGGAAATGCAAAATTGACCCAAGATCAGCATTTAGGGGCAACTTCACTGTTTCACACTACTCCAAGAATACTCCAGGATTGTTGTCACCACCAGGGAGCAGTCAAAGCATTGAGGTACGCGTTCAACTTTTATCTGTCACATGCGTCAGTTGTAGGCTTTACTGTGAACCGCTTACTAGCCCTTCCTAACGATGCAGAGTTAAAAAAATAAGTACAATTACAATAATAGCACAGGAGGGATAAAATACACAAGAATGGAGCTATATACAGGAAGTACCAGTACCAGATGAATGTGGAGCTATAAACAGGAAGTACCAGTTCCAGATCAATGTATAACTAATACAGGGAATACCAGTACCAGATCAATGTGGGAGCTATATACAGGAAGTAGCAGTACCAGATCAATGTGCAGGGTCACACTAGGGACAGTGTGTGGTGAATTATATGTCTTTAGTCATTTGAGGAAGTGGACATGTCGGTTATAACACAATAATATGCTAGTCATGATTATAGGCTGGTAAAAGTAAGAGAGAGCTGAATTTCCTCCTTTTTTATCCACAGTGTTGCATCAGACAATGATTCTGCATTAGAACGGTTAAGTCCAGCATCATTATCTGATCAGATGGATGCTTAAAAGGAGAACTGTTTGGAACAACTAATTGTAATGTCATTCTTCAATGCAATATCATTTTCTTGTGTTTCTTGGACCCCAATCAAAATGCTGTGCAGTAATATGATATACTGCACAAGTACCATATCAACATGCCTGTATGTGGCATGACATATTACTTAAGTCATGGTTTGAGTATCATGCTTTTTGAAAATCTACATTCAAATACATCCTGCAGATATGCTATGTGTGCATGTGAAACCCCACTGCCACAGGGGTTTGTCTCATAGGTTTACCCATGCCTGATATTTTCAGTACTAGACCCTCAACACCTCTAGAGCCCCCACCTCAACACCTCTAGAACCTCAACACCTCTAGAACCTCAACACCTCTAGATCCTCAACACCTCTAGATCCTCAACACCTCTAGAACCTCAACACCTCTAGAACCTCAACACCTCTACATCCTCAACACCTCTAGAACCTCAACACCTCTACATCCTCAACACCTTTAGATCCTCAACACCTCTACATCCTCAACACCTCTACATCCTCAACACCTCTACATCCTCAACACCTCTAGATCCTCAACACCTCTAGATCCTCAACACCTCTAGATCCTCAACACGTCTACATCCTCAACACCTCTAGATCCTCAACACCTCTACATCCTCAACTCCTCTGCACCCTCAACACCTCTACATCCTCAACACCTCTACATCCTCAACACCTCTACATCCTCAACTCCTCTGCACCAACACATACTGTGTACAGTAATTCCATTATATTTGTTATGGATCCCCATTAGCTGCTGCCTCCAGCAAAATTGAGGCAGTTATACATTTTTAAAACATTACAATACATTCATAACAGATTTCACAACATATTAAGTGTGTGCCCTCAGCCCTCTACTCTACTACCACATACCTATAACACAAAATCAATGTGTACATGTGTGTATAGTGCGTATGTTATCGTGTGTTTGAATGCATGTGTCTATGTTTGTGTTAATCCCTGAGCTCTAGATAGCCTAGTGACCCTCTAGTTTAACATACATGATCATGTCAACTACGTCAGGATTTCACTCTACTACTTCTACTACAGCTTCTAAACGCTTGGTGTTGGTATCTGGGTTGTTGTTGTTGTTGAGGCAGACAGTATGCAGCTACAGTGAGGGCAGGGCAAAATGTGATGGGGGCACAGAAACAAAAAGAGCGCTATGTCAGCTCTACTGGCGGTGAACAAAGCGTAGCTTATCCACCTGACAAAGTCCTGGCAGAGACCCTAAAACAATTATGGGGGGGGGGTTGACAATGAACACTATTCTGCTAGTGGATTTAGGTCAATTTACACAGCAAATTGTTTAGGCTCAAAAGCGTCACGTTTTCCCAACATTAGCCGCTCAATTAACTGCAAGAAATGTCATCTTTGACCAGAAAATATTTGACAGATGAGCGTAAAAAGTTATTTGTTTATAATTTGATTGAGTTGTCATACAGAAAGATGGCCTGGTTCAGAGATTACGTACACCTGCTGCATCTCCTTCACGTTGGCAAGGAAATAGTAAAACATATATATACAGTGCATGCGGAAAGTATTCAGACCCATTGACTTTTTCCACATTTTGTTACGTTACAGCCTTATTCTAAAATTGATTAAATGAATTACTTTTTCTACAGACAATACCCAATAATGACAAAGTGAAAATAGGTTTTTAGAAATTTTTGCAAATGTATTAAAAAATTAAATACAGAAATACCTTATTTACATAAGTATTCAGACCCTTTGCTATGACTCTTGAGATTGAGCTCAGGTGCATCCTGTTTCCATTGATCATCCTTGAGATGTTTCTACAACTTGATTGGAGTCCACCTGTGGTAAATTCAATTGATTGGACATGATTTGGAAAGGCACACACCTGTCTATATAAGGTCCCACAGTTGACAGTGCAAGTCAGAGCAAAAACCAAGCCATGAGGTCGAAGGAATTGTCCGTAGAGCTCCGAGACAGGATTGTGTCGAGGCACAGATCTGGGGAAGGTTACCCAAAAAATTATTCAGCATTGAAGGTCCCCAATAACACAGTGGCATCCATCATTCTTAAATGGAAGAAGTTTGGAACCACCAAGACCCTTCCTAGAGCTGGCCGCCCAGCCAAACTGAGCAATTGGGGGAGAAGGGCCTTGGTCAGGGAGGTGACCAAGAACCCGATGGTCACTCTGACAGAGCTCCAGAGTTCCTCTGTGGAGATGGGAGAACCTTCAAGTAGGACAACCATCTCTGCAGCACTCCACCAATCAGACCTTTATGGTGGAGTGGCCAGACGGAAGCCATTCCTCAGTAAAAGGCACATGACAGCCCGCTTGGAGTTTGCCAAAAGGCACCTAAAGGCACCTAAAGGACTCAGACCATGAGAAACAAGATTCTCTGGTCTGATGAAACCAAGATTGAACTCCTGGCACCATCCCTACTGTGAAGCATGGTGGTGGCAGCATCATGCTGTGGGATGTTTTTCAGCGGCAGGGACTGGGAGACTAGTCAGGATAGAGGGAAAGATGCATGGAGCAAAGTACAGAGAGATCCTTGATGAAAACCTGCTCCAGAGCGCTCAGGACCTCAGACTGGGGCAAAGGTTCACCTTCCAACAGGACAATGACCCTAAGCACACAGCCAAGACAACGCAGGAGTGGCTTTCGGACAAGTATCTCTGAATGTCCTTGAGTAGCCCAGCCAGAGCCCGGACTTGAACCCAATCGAACATCAATGGGGAGACCTGAAAATAGCTGTGCAGCGACGCTCCCCATCCAACCTGACAGAGTTTGAGAGGATCTGCAGAGAAGAATGGGAGAAACTCCCCAAATACATGTGTGCCAAGCTTGTAGCGTCACAACAAGAACCGAGGCTTTAATTGCTGCCAAAGGTGCTTCAACAAAGTACTGAGTAAAGGGTCTGAATAGTTATGTAAATGTGATATTTCCATTTTTTTGTTTTAATAAATGTTTTAACATTTCTAAAAACCTGTTTTTGCTTTGTCATTATGGGGTATTGTGTGTAGATTGACGAGAGGAAAAAACTATTTTATCAATTTTATAATAAGGCTGTAACGTAACAAAATGTGGAAAAAATCAAGGGGTCTGAATACTTTCCCAATGCACTGTATATAAGCATTTATATAAGGACCCTTAATAAGCAACTATAAGGGCTTATACGCTTATTATAAGGGCTTATTATAAGGGCTTATGAGCACTATGCAGAGCCACTGAGCATCTTGGTTCAATAACTTGTTTTATCTACAGGGGAAACGTACGAAATGTGGATATCTTATCAGAGAGTGAGGAGAGGTGAAGAATAACACCCACATGAAGGCCCAATGGTTCCTCTAATACAGGGGTGTCAAACTCATTCCACGGAGGACCGAGTGTCTGAGGGTTTTTTATTTTTCCTATAATTAAGACCTAGACAACCAGGTGAGGTGATTAGTTACCTTAATGCATCGATCAAGTACAAGGGTGGAGCGAAAACCTGCAGACACTCGGCCCTTCGTGGAATGAGTTTGACACACGCTCTAATGTCACATAATAAAAGTTGCCTATTTAAGGGCTAAGTTATCAAGCAGGTTATTGTACATATTCGGTTATACGCACACACCCATATTAAGAATACAGTCGTGGTCAAAAGTTTTGAGAATGACACAAGTATTGGTCTTCACAAAGTTCGCTGCTTCAGTGTTTTTAGATATTTTTGTCAGATGTTACTATGGTATACTGATGTATAATTACAAGCATTCCATAAGTGTCAAAGGCTTTTATTGACAATTACATTAAGTTTATGCAAAGAGTCAATATTTCCAGTGTTGACCCTTCTTTTTCAAGACCTCTGCAATCCGCCCTGGCATGCTGTCAATTAACTTCTGGGCCACATCCTGACTGATGGCAGCCAATTCTTGCATAATCAGTACTTGGAGTTTGTCAAAATGTGTGGGTTTTTGTTTGTCCACCCGCCTCTTGAGGATTGACCACAAGTTCTCAATGGGATTAAGGTCTGGGGTGTTTCCTGGCCATGGACCCAAAATGTTGATGTTTTGTTCCCAGGGGCGGTGTGTTCATTAGGGCGATATGGGCGACGCACTGCCAAACGGGAAAATAAAGGGATTTTTTTCCTAATCAATTATATCACGGCAACAGTAGTTATCAGTGTTCTAATCTAGACGTCTGATCTGCCACTAAATGTCCAATCAGGCTAAAGTCGTGCTTCAAATGTCCCCGCCCGTTTTGGGGCGATTTCAGTCAGGTTGAAAATCGCCCAGAAGTCTCTCATAGCCTCTAATGTAAAATCAATTTTTTTCAAATATCAGAGCTTTCAATACAATCTCTATGGGTTTCTGAGGGCTTGCACTTACGCGCTTTCGTCATACGTAACATAACCATGAACGTAACTAAAAAAAGAGCGGGTAGCCTCATCAATCAATTCACTACTACTGTCAAAATGGCAGTGCAACTCGATTGTCTCTTTGAAAGAAGTTCCTTTTTGTCGGCGAACAAATCAAGATAAATTGGCAACGAAACAATTAGGACCTCCCAGACCAAATTTAATAATTCAACAGGTTTCTACTAAAGGGGGAAAGTCCTACACCCGAGGATTTTCCAAAAATTGGTATGAACGAAAAATCTGGCTAGCAGGCTGCGATGTAGCTAATGCAGTTTTCTGCTACCAGCCCACCGTGAGAGAGGCATCTGGCTACGTGAGGATGATGAAGATTTTATTTTTTTCCTGCAGCTTTTTCACAAAATCATGCCCCACGTCGACATTCTGTACCAGAAGCTACAGAAGAAGGACATCGATGCTGTCTTTATCAAACGTGCCCTCGACAGCTTCACAAGCAGTGTGCAGGCCATAAGGTAAGATTAAACAATATCATTCGATCTTTCATTTTCACAAGTCATTGAACGCTTTGCTGTATTGAAACAGAGAAGAGAACAGTTTCAGTACAAGTAATGTAGCCTCTCTCTCTCTTTGTCCCTCCCTGTCTGTCTCTTTAACACACACACGCCCAAATCAGTTCACAGTTGATGTTGTTTAAAATAGTTATTTTTCATTTAAAAAAAAGTTTTAAAAAAAAGAATCTGTTCATGTTCATTTTTACAAATCTATACAATTGGCCAGAATATGGTTGTTCATATTTACAAATCTATACAATTGGCCAGAATATGGTTGTTCATTTTTACAAAGCCATACAGATAGCTGTGTTTACCATTTCTAGAAATTACTTTCAAATTCTGTTTTCAGGCAAAATGTCTATCACTGTTCATTTTCACAAATCTATACAAGAGGGCAGAATATGGAAGTCTATAAAAATGTCTTATTACCAATAACTTGCATCAATGTTTTCAGTAGCCTCTATCAAAAGCTCCTGCTTACTTGTTGTGAATTATGCTCAGGTGCACATATTTCCAATTCAACCATGAGGCAAAAAATGTGGTAAAAGCTCTTGTTGATCCTGCAATCTGAACAAATACCAAGATGCTGTATTTTCAGCTGATATTTCATTTGTTTATGGAAATGCATATTGTTTATGCAGTGTTGAGGAATGTGAAAGAACACCCTTGATTATTTTTACTGTGATAACTTATTTTGATTTTGTAAGCCAACACTTTTGAGATCAGTCAATAAATGCTTCTGGTATTGACTTATATGCTGCCCCTGTCTTCATGTTGTTGCTGGACATTAAAAATGTGTGTAGGTCACCTAAATCATCAGAAAAATTGCCCCCCCTGAGAATTTTTTCAGGAGCCGCCACTGTTTGTTCCCCGAGCCACTTAGTTATCACTTTTGGCAAGGTGCTCCATCATGCTGGAAAAGGCATTGTTCGTCACCAAACTGTTATTGGATGGTTGGGAGAAGTTGCTCTCTGAGGATGTGTTGGTACCATTCTTTATTCATGGCTGTGTTCTTAGGCAAAATTGTGAGTGAGCCCAGTCCCTTGGCTGAGAAGCAACCCCACACATGAATGGTCTCAGGATGCTTTACTGTTGGCATGACACAGGACTGATGGTAGCGCTCACCTTGTCTTCTCCGGACAAGGTGTTTTCCGGATGCCCCAAACAATCGGAAAGGGGATTCATCAGAGAAAATGACTTTACCCCAGTCCTCAGCAGTCCAATCCCTCTACCTTTTGCAGAATATCAGTCTGTCCCTGATGTTTTTCCTGGAGAGAAGTGGCTTCTTTGCTGCCCTTCTTGACACCAGGCCATCCTCCAAAAGTCTTTGCCTCACTGTGCGTGCAGATGCACTCACACCTGCCTACTGCCATTCCTGAGCAAGCTCTGCACTGGTGGTGCCCCGATCCCGCAGCTGAATCAACTTTAGGAGACGGTCCTGGCGCTTGCTGGACTTTCTTGGGCGCCCTGAAGCCTTCTTCACAACAATTGAACCTCTCTCCTTGATGTTCTTGATGTTCCGATAAATGGTTGATTCATGTGCAATCTTACTAGCAGCAATATCCTTGCCTGTGAAGCCCTTTTTGTGCAAAGCAATGATGACGGCATGTGTTTCCTTGCAGGTAACCATGGTTAACAGAGGAAGAACAATGATTTCAAGCACCACCCTCCTTTTACAGCTTCCAGTCTGTAGTGATCTCCAGCCTTGCCCTCGTCAACACTCTCACCTGTGTTAATGAGAGAATCACTGACATGATGTCAGCTGGTCCTTTTGTGGCAGGGCTGAACTGCAGTGGAAATGTTTTTTTGGGATTAAGTTCATTTTCATGGCAAAGAGGGACTTTACAATTAATTGCAATTCATCTGATCACTCTTCATAACATTCTGGAGTATATGCAAATTGCCATCATAAAAACTGAGGGAGCAGACTTTGTGAAAATTAATATTTGTGTCATTCTCAAAACTTTTGACCATGACTGTACACTTGGAATTACATTACAATTGACACAATTTCACAACAAAAAGTGTTACAAGAGAAATACAGAAAGAGAAAGAAAGACTGCAAACGATGAGAGAAGTACAGAGAGAAACATTCAGAAAGACAGAGAGCAACAGAGAGACACAGGAGCAACAGAGCGAGAAACGGAGAAACTGTGAAACTGAGGAACTGAGGAACTGAGAAACTCTGAAGCGGCTGGGAAGGCTACAGCCAATATCAACACCATAGCAGGGTGTGTGCTGCCGTACAGTGTGATCAAGAAATGGGTAAACATCATGGCCCCAGCACCGCCCCCCCCCCCCCCCCCCCCCCCACAGCTGGACACTGTCCCAACTTCCAAAAGAGAGAGAGAGACAGAGAAAGAGCGAAAGACAGACAGAAACACGGAAAAAGGAAGACAGTGGTGACCAGAAAGAGATAAAATGCAGGGGAGGCTCCAGCCAGGGTAAACAGTATAGTAGACTCTATACTGGGTGTGTTAACTGTAGAGTGTGATCAGGAGGCGCTTAAACACTTATCATCATTGCCCCATCACCACTGTCCAGGACAGGTTTTATCAGGGTGTGACGCTGATCACCGCTATTGTCTACCCAACACAGGGCAGCTGACGGTGCTGGAGGTCAGGACAAGCCCTGCTGGGCACACATGGGCGTCAATGTTTACCAATGAGACTAGAGATCCCGCATCCACTGCTTAGACTGTTGTAACCAGGCGTACCTGGAATACTGCACTGTGTGGATCAATGTAGATTCAGACGAAGCAAAACAATAGGCTACAACAAACCTTTTTCACTGAATGGTGATCTTTTTCAGAGTTGGAATGAGTGTTTGTCTGTTTATTGGATGGTTGTTGTGGTCTGATTTTGTCTAGCCCTTTTTTAATAGTTATTAAAAACTTTTAACACAAAACATTTTGACTGTGCCATATATCTTACACATGATGCTGCTTAGCTGGGGGTGTATGTTACAGCACCGTTATGTCACATCTGGAACCCATAAGTGTTCTGGAGTGTTCTGGAATGGAACAGAACAATGATACACAGTGGGGAGAACAAGTATTTGATACACTGCCGATTTTGCAGGTTTTCCTACTTACAAAGCATGTAGAGGTATGTCATTTTTATCATAGGTACACTTCAACTGTGAGAGATGGAATCTAAAACAAAAATCCAGAAAATCACATTGTATGATTTTTAAGCAATTAATTTGCATTTTATTGCATGACATAAGTATTTGATACATCAGAAAAGCAGAACTTAATATTTGGTACAGAAACGTTTGTTTGCAATTACAGAGATCATACGTTTCCTGTAGGTCTTGACCAGGTTTGCACACACTGCAGCAGGGATTTTGGCCCACTCCTCCATACAGACCTTCTCCAGATCCTTCAGGTTTCGGGGCTGTCACTGGACAATACGGACTATCAGCTCCCTCCAAAGATTTTCTATTGGGTTCAGGTCTGGAGACTGGCTAGGCCACTCCAGGACCTTGAGATGCTTCTTACGGAGCCACTCCTTAGTTGCCCTGGCTGTGTGTTTCGGGTCGTTGTCATGCTGGAAGACCCAGCCATGACCCATCTTCAATGCTCTTACTGAGGGAAGGAGGTTGTTGGCCAAGATCTCACGATACATGGCCCCATCCATCCTCCCCTCAATACGGTGCAGTCGTCCTGTCCCCTTTGCAGAAAAGCATCCCCAAAGAATGATGTTTCCACCTCCATGCTTCACGGTTGGGATGGTGTTCTTGGGGTTGTACTCATCCTTCTTCTTCCTCCAAACACGGCGAGTGGAGTTTAGACCAAAAAACTATATTTTTGTCTCATCAGACCACATGACCTTCTCCCATTCCTCCTCTGGATCATACAGATGGTCATTGGCAAACTTCAGACGGGCCTGGACATGCGCTGGCTTGAGCAGGGGGACCTTGCATGCGCTGCAGGATTTTAATCCATGACGGCGTAGTGTGTTACTAATGGTTTTCTTTGAGACTGTGGTCCCAGCTCTCTTCAGGTCATTGACCAGGTCCTGCCGTGTAGTTCTGGGCTGATCCCTCACCTTCCTCATGATCATTGATGCCCCACGAGGTGAGATCTTGCATGGAGCCCCAGACCGAGGTTGATTGACTGTCATCTTGAATTTCTTCCATTTTCTAATAATTGCGCCAACAGTTGTTGCCTTCTCACCAAGCTGCTTGCCTATTGTCCTGTAGCCCATCCCAGCCTTGTGCAGGTCTACAATTTTATCCCTGATGTCATTACACAGCTCTCTGGTCTTGGCCATTGTGGAGAGTTTGGAGTCTGTTTGATTGATTGTGTGGACAGGTGTCTTTTATACAGGTAACGAGTTCAAACAGGTGCAGTTAATACAGGTAATGAGTGGAGAACAGGAGGGCTTCTTAAAGAAAAACTAACAGGTCTGTGAGAGACGGAATTCTTACTGGTTGGTAGGTGATCAAAAACTTATGTCATGCAATAAAATGCAAATTAATTACTTAAAAATCATACAATGTGATTTTCTGGATTTTTGTTTTAGATTCCGTCTCTCACAGTTGAAGTGTACCTATGATAAAAAAATTACAGACCTCTACATGCTTTGTAAGTAGGAAAACCTGCAAAATCGGCAGTGTATCAAATACTTGATCTCCCCACTGTATGCCTTGTGCTCTCTGAAGGTTATAAATGAACATAAATGCCTTGTACACTCTCGTTCTCTGGGGGTTATTATGGGGGATAACTAAGCCTATATGAACAGAGGTCTGTAATTCAGAACCCCTAACCCCCTAATCATATAAGGCCTGTATCGGGTGTGTTCCGGGCAGGGTTGGGGTCTCTCCCTACCTCCTCTCCCTCCTGGTGCTTGTACATAGTGATTATATAGGCTGGGTCTGGTCTGGTTTGGGAACTATAGGGCGGGTCACTAGGTTTACTGTGGACATGGTACCTCTCAGTGCCTCTCTCTCTCTCTCTCTAGATTAACCAAACCCTGGATCATTAGGCTAAACAAACTCAGTGATTGCTGAGTAAAGAGAGTGTTCTTAAAACCGCTCCTTTAGATGCATAGTACTGTATCCCTTCACACAACACACTGGCCTAATTGTGCTTCTGTAAACTCTACTGATCTCCTAAAAACACCATAATCAGAATGCACTGAATCCTAAATTGATAGCAATTATTACACCAATCTATCATGGATATCAATGCATTTTTTTTCACATGAAAATATGAGTTAAAACTTGGGCTGTCAAATTTAACGAAACACATGCATCTCAAGTTTGGATTTAACTGTGAAACTATGAGTCATTCTCAATAGAAATATATCATACTAAATACCTGTACATCACATTTACTTTTGAAAATACTCTTCACTGGAACTCTTCACCCTCTTTCAGTTTTACATTTGGTTAACCTTTATTTACTTTCCCAAACCACGACAGATAGTAGATCATCCAGATAGATACCTGAGGGTGGTGGGGTCGGGCAGCAGGATATCTAGGATCCCATACAGGATGTGCTGTATATTCATGAAATGCACCAGTGCCTGTGGCAGTTTAGTATAATTGGTTTGGCTCAGGGCTCAGACTAGCGTTCTGACTAGGGGGTGTACTTGTACATCAAGCTGCCCCACGCTACAGAAACAGGAGCGAGGCTTACTTACAAAGTTATCTTATGTTATCTTATGTTACCTTATTCCACAGAACCTCTTTTATATGTATACACATGACACTCATCTCTCACCAACTCAAGTAACGGGGGGGGGGGGGGGGGGGGGTTCCCCAACAACTTCCCAAGTTAAATATAACCAATCTATCAGTAGTGGTACAGGGATTTATAACATCCTTACAAGTGTCAGTGGTGGAAAAAGTACCCAACTGTCATACTTGAGTAAAAGTAAAGATAGCTTAATAGAAAATGACTCAAGTAAAAGTGAAAGTCACACATTAAAATACTACTTGAGTAAATGTCTAAAAGTATTTGGTTTTAAATATACTTAAGTATCAAAAGTAAATGTAATTGCTAAAATATACTTAAGTATCAAAAGTAAAAGTACAAATCATTTCACCTTCCTTATATTAAGCAAACGAGACGGCAAGATTTTCTTGCTATTTTAATTTACGGATATCTAGGGGCACACTCCAACACTCAGACATAATTTACAAACAAAGCATTTGTGTTTAGTGAGTCTGCCAGATCAGAGGCAGTAGGAATGAATTGGACCATTTTCCTGTCCTGGTAAGCATTTGAAATGTAACGAGTACTTTTGTGTGTCAGGGAAAATGTATGGAGTAAAAAGTACATCATTTTCTTTCTACAATGTAGTGGAGTAAAAGTAAAAGTTGTAAAAAATATATATATAAACAGTAAAGTAAATACAGATACCCCAAAAAACTACTTAAGTAGTACTTTAAAGTATTTTTACTTAAGTACTTTACACCACTGTAGGCCGTCATTGTAAATAAGAATTTGTTCTTAACTGACTTGCCTAGTTAAATAAAGGTAAAATAAAAAAATTAAAATAAACACCACTGACAAGTGTAAGGCTACTCATATGGCCCATGTTGTCTTGTATAATATTACATAGGCTGTGTTTACACAGGTAGCCCAATTCTGGTCTTTTTTTTTACACTAATTGGTCTTATGACCAATCAGGTCAGCTCTGAAAAAGATCTGATGTGAAAAGATCTTATGTGATTGGTAAAAAGACCAATTGGTAGAAAAATATCAGCATTTGGGAAGCCTGTGAAAATGCAGCCATCAACTCACATTGAAAATACACATCAGGATATGGTGATACTGTAACATAAAATACCTGATCAAATGACAAAATTATGATAAGCTACATCACATTTCAGCATTTAATTAGATATAAATGAATTGCTTGACTCACATTGAATGGGTAAAAGTACACAGGAAGATATATTTATTTTAATATTTAACTTTCTGAGTAACAGAAGCTTCAGACAGTGCATCCTGTTATTTCTCCCACACGATGTGTAAACATGAGAATACCAAAGAAGAGACATTCTCAGATGTTGATTCACCAGTGGGTCGTAAAGCAATGCTAACATGCCTGTTTTCTCTAGCAGTTCCTGTTGCACTGAGGTGACATACTCAGGGGCAGAATTACACCTTGTAAACCCCATCAGCTTTAGATAGTATAGATGCAAATTGTTTGAAGACAATTATAAACTGGGTGGTTCAAGCCGTGAATGCTGATTGGCTGACAGCCGTGGGGTATCAGACCATATACCATGGGTATGACAAAACATGTAATTTTACTGCTCTAATTACTTTGGTAATCTGTTAATAATATCAATAAGGCACCTTAGGGGTTTGTGGTATATGGCCAATGTACCACGGCTAAGGGCTGTGTCCAAGAACTCCGCATTGTGTCGTCCCTAAGAACAGCCCTTAGCCATGGTATATTGGCCATATACCACACCCCCCCCGTGCCTTATTGCTTAAATATCCCCAAGTCGTTCAGAAAATACAGGGTCATGTGGACTAGTTGTTAACTTGTTAACCCGTGTTGTGGCCCCGATTCTCAACATACTGGTCAAGAGAACCTGTTTCACCGGACGTGCTACTTTGTCCCAGACCTGCTGTTTCGACTTTCTCTCTCTCGATCTCTCTCTCTTTTTCTCACTTTCTCTCTCTCTCCCTCCCTCCCTCCCTCTTGCTCTCTCTCTCTCTCTCCCTCGGATCTGCTGTCTCGACCTCTGAATGCTCGGATATGAAAAGCCAACTGACATTTACTTGTGATGTGTTGAACTGCTGCACCCTCTATTGAGCCTGCTGGTCATCTATGAACCTCTCTAGGTTTCTTCCTAGGTTCCTGCCTTTCTAGGGAGTTTTTCCTAGCCACTGTGCTTCTGCATCTGCATTGCTTGCTCTCTGGAGTTTTAAGCTGGGTATCTGTATAGAACTGTGTGACAACTGCTGATGTAAAAAACATTTGATTGATTGATTGAACATAGTAAGAGTTTAGGCCTACATTGGTCTCTGAAACACAGTGAATAGCCACTGACACTGGAAACAAAACCCAACACAATATGTAACAGTAGGCTACGTGTGCTTGTTGCATTTCATTCTGCTGGTATTTCCCTCATAAATAATTGATAGAGGTCTACAAAGAGGTTACGTTTTGTCATCATTTGTCTTTTAATACATAAATCTGAATGGGCAATGAAGAATCACATAACAAAGATCACATACTCAGAAAGTCTGTATATAACAATCCCAGACAGTCATTTTATAACAATGAAACTAAAATGCAGACTGTCAAAAGCATAACATGGAATATACAATACAGTGAATGAAGTGGTCTGTATTATCAAAAGAGGGGAAAAAAAGCAAAAGTCAACAGAAAAATCGGGAGAATTCAGTCTATTTCATGGTCAGAGATCAGAGGCTGAACATCTTGTTACAGTTGGATGATGAAATCCCAACACAAGAGAGTGTGTGTGTTTGTGTGTTTGTGTGTGTGTGTGTGCTTGTGCAGTGTGTGTGTGTGTGGAAAGTTAAACAACATAGTTTTAAAGGCCCATTGCAGTCAAAAAACGTGCTTTTCTCTGGATAAGAGCATCTGCTAAATGACTCAAATGTAAATGTTGATGTAAATGTTGGAATAATCCTGTGAAATTGTGAAAATTAAGATAATGCACTTTTAGTGTGAGAGCTGTTTGAAAAGACCAGCTGAAATGTCAGCCTGTTTTGGTGGGATGCAGTTTTGGCCTGCCTAGTGAGATCACCAGGTAGTAAATTAGTTAATAGACCAATAAGAAAGAGTTCCAAACCCCTCTACTGTAACATAAAATACCTGATCAAATGACAAAATTATGATAAGCTACATCATATTTCAGCATTTAATTAGATATAAATGAATTGCTTGACTCACATTGAATGGGTAAAAGTGCACAGGAAGATATATTTATTTTAATATTCTTTCTGAGTAACAGAAGCTTCAGACAGTGCATCCTGTTATTTCTCCCACACGATGTGTAAACATGAGAATACCAAAGAAGAGACATTCTCAGATGTTGATTCACCAGTGGGTCGTAAAGCAATGCTAACATGCCTGTTTTCTCTAGCAGTTCCTGTTGCACTGAGGTGACATACTCAGGGGCAGAATTACACCTTGTAAACCCCATCAGCTTTAGATAGTATAGATGCAAATTGTTTGAAGACAATTATAAACTGGGTGGTTCAAGCCCTGAATGCTGATTGGCTGACAGCCGTGGGGTATCAGACCATATACCATGGGTATGACAAAACATGTAATTTTACTGCTCTAATTACTTTGGTAATCTGTTAATAATATCAATAAGGTACCTTAGGGGTTTGTGGTATATGGCCAATATACCACGGCTAAGGGCTGTGTCCAGGAACTCCGCATTGTGTCGTCCCTAAGAACAGCCCTTAGCCATGGTATATTGGCCATATACCACACCCCCCCCCCCCCCCGTGCCTTATTGCTTAAATATCCCCAAGTCGTTCAGAAAATACAGGGTCATGTGGACTAGTTGTTAACTTGTTAACCCGTGTTGTGGCCCCGATTCTCAACATACTGGTCAAGAGAACCTGTTTCACCGGATGTGCTACTTTGTCCCAGACCTGCTGTTTCGACTTTCTCTCTCTCTTTTTCTCACTTTCTCTCTCTCTCCCTCCCTCCCTCCCTCTTGCTCTCTCTCTCTCTCTCCCTCGGATCTGCTGTCTCGACCTCTGAATGCTCGGATATGAAAAGCCAACTGACATTTACTCCTGAGGTGTTGAACTGCTGCACCCTCTATTGAGCCTGCTGGTCATCTATGAACCTCTCTGGGTTTCTTCCTAGGTTCCTGCCTTTCTAGGGAGTTTTTCCTAGCCACTGTGCTTCTGCATCTGCATTGCTTGCTCTCTGGAGTTTTAAGCTGGGTATCTGTATAGAACTGTGTGACAACTGCTGATGTAAAAAACATTTGATTGATTGATTGAACATAGTAAGAGTTTAGGCCTACATTGGTCTCTGAAACACAGTGAATAGCCACTGACACTGGAAACAAAACCCAACACAATATGTAACAGTAGGCTACGTGTGCTTGTTGCATTTCATTCTGCTGGTATTTCCCTCATAAATAATTGATAGAGGTCTACAAAGAGGTTACGTTTTGTCATCATTTGTCTTTAAATACATAAAACTGAATGGGCAATGAAGAATCACATAACAAAGATCACATACTCAGAAAGTCTGTATATAACAATCCCAGACAGTCATTTTATAACAATGAAACTAAAATGCAGACTGTCAAAAGCATAACATGGAATATACAATACAGTGAATGAAGTGGTCTGTATTATCAAAAGAGGGGAAAAAAGCAAAAGTCAACAGAAAAATCGGGAGAATTCAGTCTATTTCATGGTCAGAGATCAGAGGCTGAACATCTTGTTACAGTTGGATGATGAAATCCCAACACAAGAGAGTGTGTGTGTTTGTGTGTGCGCATGTGCAGTGTGTGTGTGTGGAAAGTTAAACAACATAGTTTTAAAGGCCCATTGCAGTCAAAAACCGTGCTTTTCTCTGGATAAGAGCATCTGCTAAATGACTCAAATGTAAATGTTGATGTAAATGTTGGAATAATCCTGTGAAATTGTGAAAATTAAGATAATGCACTTTTAGTGTGAGAGCTGTTTGAAAAGACCAGCTGAAATGTCAGCCTGTTTTGGTGGGATGCAGTTTTGGCCTGCCTAGTGAGATCACCAGGTAGTAAATTAGTTAATAGACCAATAAGAAAGAGTTCCAAACCCCTCTGCCAATAACAGCTAGTTTTCAGTTTTCCCCTCCCCACTCAGACCACTACCAGACAGTCCTAGCAAAATTCTTGTTTGAGAAATTGCTATTTTCTAAGAAGCTATTTTTGCTTCTTTTTGACCATTTTAATTTAAAACAATCACAGTAAGGTACTTAATTGTTACCCAGAAATTTGATAATGAGATAAAAGCTGCTGCACTGGACCTTTAACAAGTTGTCTGGATTCCAAGCCACACTTTCTTCACTGAAGGACTGTTAAAGATGTCGGACTACTGAGAAGCTATGGGGAAATACCCAAACTGATGTTCCTCCTCATTGTATCATAAACTTACCTTCAACATACCAGTGACACATGACATCGAACAGAGAATATATATTGTATGCAAATAAGGACTGGGGAATAAAAAGACAAAAACATGTAATAAAAATTCCCCTAGTATTGACCTATATGATCAAAATCAAGTCAATCCCATCCTATGCTAAAAAAAAACGTTATTTTCCATTATTTGACCTGAATGCATACACTAAACATGAGTGAGATGGATGGTAATTGTACAATGGCAGGGGAGTAATCTAAATTCAGTATACATTTACAAACAGCATTGACTATTGAACGATGGAGGACAAACCAATGGGGGGATTTAGTGACAGTGGTGAAAACGCCTGATGCAACCTTCTGCAATGACTTCTCTATAAAAAATATTCCATTGCAATAGTCTTCTTTTACAACTGCAATTATGTAGGCCTAGGCCTACGTCAGAAGTGGTTTAAAGTACAACGTTAGAACGTAAGAATAAATTAGCCTAGAAAAAGTATTCAGAAAGTACTCCAAAAGGAAACTAATTTGCTATTTGGAAACATACATTTCAATTTGTCTAAAGAGAAAGTAGCCTAATACACCAGGGTGAAAATACTTGCCTCTAGGTATTTTTATTGGGAATTTTGGACGGGTCGGGTTTGTTAATGGTGCCAAGCACAGGCAGAGGTCCTTTCTCTAATATCTCTGGCGTAGCCTAGACGGGAAATTATGCGTACAAGAAAGGGGAGGCATTGCGAATTACATCTGCTCTATGACAAATCAGAGAGCGTCTTTTGTCGCATCACAGCCTCTGAGAGCCAATCACATTTCACCACGACTATAGAAATAGATTGCGAGCGGAACTGCCTTTTTATATTTGAGAACTGAAGGGGATCGAAAGGCTAAGAGAAACCTTAGGTTTCTTTAAAAATAAATACAAATACCCTAATATTTCTGAACGATATAAGTCCATAAGGATAAACAAGATGGTCGTGGTGACATCTGGAACAGGGGGACATAAAGTAATCTTGATATCTGGGAAACAGAATGGCTCTCCCAGCGCAACACAGGGCTACAGCCGGGCAATTTCGGTCGTTTTGCCGTCATCTGCTTCGAACCAAGCGAATTCGTCGGATTCCGACTCAAATTCGACAACTGGGCCACCCCTGCGAAAAAGACAGAGACTCACTCATTTGAGTCCTGAAGAAAAACAACTTCGCAGGTTAGTTTCAATCCGGGACAATTGTGTGTATTTAGTGTAACATTATGTTTATGACTAGGCCTAGGTTAATGATTATCTAACAATCAAATGCGATCATATCCATCTTGTGACTCAAAGGGGAACAATGGTGAATTGATTGTCCAACGGAAGCCGGCTACTCCCTACGCCCCACCTCAGGAAAGATTCCATGAACAGCATTGCTCAGTCTGTCCAATAACTAGGCTAAGAATAAAACATGCACATTCTAAATTTAAAATACAAGGTAGATTATCAAGTTCAACAGGTGTTGCTTATCAACGGATTTGAGTTTTGCATATTTGAAGGAGCGCTGTACTCGAGAACCTGTTCTGCCTGCGTGGCAGGAATATGGCGGCTGAGTGTGCAATAACTGAGAAATCAACCCATTCCTGTTAGTCAACTTTATTCTGTCAACAATTTCTTTAAGAAATGCTTCAAATTTCTGTCCTCTTCAGGAAACTCAAGAACAGAGTTGCAGCCCAGACAGCCAGAGACAGAAAAAAAGCCAAAATGGGGGACCTGGAAGAACAAGTTCTGGCGTTGGAGTTGGAGGTAAATTATATTTATCGACACCATGTAACTTCTCATGGTGTAAATGGCTGCTAGGCTGAGGTGTTCACATGTTTTTCCTTCTCTAGAACAATAAACTTCACGTTGAGAACAGGCTGTTACGGCAAAAGACGTGTGGCTTGGTGAACGAGAATGAGGCACTGAGACAGAGGCTGGGGTTGGACACCCTCAAAGCCAAAGAGGTAAGAGGATTGGTGGAGTTGCTACTAATGCAGAAGGTGGGGGTGAAGTAAGTTGCCACCTGGTTGGCTGTCAGATCTGCCATAGCCTAGGATTAGTAATAATGGCTGTTATTACACCTCTCCTCAGGTTCAGGTGTTGGCGTCCAGTGGGATTGATGCAGGTTTGGGGATCGGGTCTTCTGAGTCTGCAGTACTCAGGCTACGTGTGCCTCCGCAGCAGGTGCAGGCCCAGCAATGCCCAAATCTGAAGATTTCCCAATGGATACAGACAGTCCTGACTCTACAGACTCTGAGGTGAGACTGAGACCATTTTATCTGCTACAGCTAATGTAAACATACATTTTGTAGTGTGATATGGGCTTTGTCAATTGGAGAAAAAAACGTATACCAGTACTTTTTATAATAATGAATAGTAAGTGATTGGATTCATGTAGCCAAGCGCTTTTCCAGTAGAGTTTTTAATAATGTTCCCAGTCTTGTTTATTGGTGGCCATTTCCAGATCCACCCATAGACCCAAGTATGGTCTTCTATCCCTGTTCAGAGTTGTAATCCTCTCTCTCTCCTCTCCTTCTCTATTTATTTCCTCCAGTCTGATCTCTTGCTGGGCATTCTGGACATCCTTGACCCAGAGCTGTTCCTCAGGGAGTGTAGTGAGCAGGAGATCAAGGAGCAGGAGGTGCTGCTGGTCGGAGGGGGGGGAGGAGTACCTTCCCCCTCACCTGCAGCTCTGGGGGCCACACCAGTTAAGCTGGAGGCCCTTAATGAACTGATCCACTTCGACCACATCTACACCAAGCCTGTGGAGGGGGTGGTGTCACCCCCCGGGCAGCAGGAAGTGCATTACGAGGAGAGTGTGACAAAGATGGAGGAGGAGGCCTTCTCCTTGGCTGAGGAGGTCGGCGAGGTGGAGGTGTGTGTCAAAGACGAGCCGGAGGAAGTGGTCATCATCCCTGAGAGTCACGGGGTGTTGGATGACTTCCTGTCCGCGGTCTCGCCGACCTCTGACCTGGCCCTGGGCGGCCTGGAGAAGACTGGCACCTACCTGACGGATGCCTGCAGTGACTCCGGATACGAGCAGTCCCCTTCCCCATTCAGCGACATGTCCTCCCCCCTCTGCTCTGAGGGATCCTGGGATGACGTGTTCGCCAATGAACTGTTCCCTCAGCTGATCAGCGTCTGATGTGAACCTTATTGGCCCAATTTAATCAATGATCCAACCTATTGATCTCCCTGCTATTTTCATGTAGTGTTAAGTGACTACAGTAGATCATGCTTTATATTGATGTATAAGCAGCAAGGTGATATCCTGGTCCCAGATCTGTTTTTGCTGTAGAGCCAATGGCTATATTTTTTTGGCTTTACAGTACAAACTTATCTGGGACCAGGCTAATACTAGTTAACCTCGTGTTTTAAAAACACAAGTTAAGCGCGTAATCTCCTTTATTACAGCAGGTCTGTACGATGGGCGGTCCTGCATTGACTTGTGGGAGATGGAGTTCTTGACATCTTTAATTTGGCATCACTACTCGATCGCTAGTGGTTTTGTAAGATTGCTTAATAATCTTTCCACACATTGTTGGGGTTCCAGGGAAATGTGGTTGAAAATACATCCAGTATTTGTGTACATTGTATTTGGCTGTGGACGGGGACTGATCGTTCTAAAAACACTTATTTATTTGTGTATTCTGCTCTGGAGTTATCTGTTTTAGCATGTAGAAATGCTTTCTTTTCCTCTATCATTTTGTTAAACACTCTCCTTGTTGATCTAAAATTACTGCATTAAAAAACTTTGCATTGCATCTCGTCTGGGTCTGTCATGCAGAGAAGGTTTGGGACTGACACTAGAGGTACACCATCAGAAAGGGGAAAGCTTGTGTCTGGTGAATATATTTCCACTACATTCTACAGCGTGCTTATAAAGTTAAGTCTTTAACTGGCTACTGTTGCGTTCTCCAAGAAGCCAACATTCGGCTTGTCCTTTGACTTGGTCCTCGGGGACCCGCCCTGGGTGCATGTTTTTGCTCCAGCACTACACAGCTGACTCAAACAAGCTTTGATAATTTGAATCAGTTGTGGTGTTGGTGCAAAAACCAAAACTTGCGCCCCTTGGTCCCGAGGACTGCGTTTGAGAAACCCTCCTGTAAAGGCAGTATAGGAAATATAAAAAAACACTTTTCAAAGTTTGTGCCTGGCTCAAGATGTTTTCAAACTCCAATAATATACAGGACCCCAGGTTTTAGTTATTCTACAGGGCAAATCATTTCTAGATGTGTGGTTGGCAGAAGATTTGTTTTGAAATAACCAAAGCATTTACCGGTATTACACATCAATGCGAAAGAGACACGTGTTCTCGAAGTTCTAATACTTTACTTTTACATTTGTCATTTTGCAGACGCTCTTATCCAGAGCGACTTACAAATTGGTGCATTCACCTTATAGCCAGTGGGATAACCACTTTACAATGTTTTTTTCTTTGTGGTGGGGTAGAAGGATTGCTTTATCCTATCCCAGGTATTCCTTAAAGAGGTGGGGTTTCAAGTGTCTCCGGAAGGTGGAATACTTCATTCAGTTATTCACTACCAACAAGTTCTAATACTTCATACAGTAATTCAGTTATTCCCTACCAACAGAAATTTGAAGCATTTTTTAAAGAAATTGCTGACAGAATAAGTTGACTAACAGGAATGGGTTGATTTCTCAGTTATTGCACACTCAGCCGCCATATTCCTGCCACACAGGCAGAACAGGTTCTCGAGTACAGCGCTCCTTCAAATATGCAAAACTCAAATTCAGTTATTCCCTACCAACAAGTTCTAATACTTCATACAGTAATTCAGTTATTCTCTCCCAACAAGTTCTAATACTTCATACAGTAATTCAGTTATTCTCTACCAGCAAGTTCTACATGATTGTCTTGTCTTCATAAAAAGGCAACATGGCAAATATCCAATCTGCTCATGGGACTTTGCCACCTGCCCCCAGTAACTCCTAGAGGTTGATAAGATGGCAGGGAGTAGAGGTTAATGATTACACATCACTGATCAGTCAGACTAGGGTCCTCTGTACTGTAGCGTAGCGTAGGGTCAAGTAGATAAGGTTTATGGGAAACCATGTGCGGCACAAAGAAATGTTTGCATTCTCGCGCACACACGTTAAATGACACTGGTCTCCTAAATTGTAAATAATGTAACAACAGAACAGGGAGGTTCCTGAGAATCACACCTGAGACACTGGGAGGATTTATCTGGGATTTATCCTAATGGGGTCAGTCAGGCTTTGTGGTCTTTCAGGTGGGGATGTCTTCTAGCAGGGTCAATCTGGCTTTGTGGTCTTTCAGGTGGGGATGTCTTCTAGCAGGGTCAATCTGGCTTTGTGGTCTTTCAGGTGGGGATGTCTTCTAGCAGGGTCAATCTGGCTTTGTGGTCTTTCAGGTGGGGATGTCTTCTAGCAGGGTCAATCTGGCTTTGTGGTCTTTCAGGTGGGGATGTCTTCTAGCAGGGTCAATCTGGCTTTGTGGTCTTTCAGGTGGGGATGCCTGTCTTCTAACAGGGTCAATCTGGCAACAATGTAGGAGGGTGAAGTGGCCCCTGGTCTTGGTCTTGGTGTGACCTAAAAGTGACTGTGAACTTCCTCTGAAGAGCGTGGTTAGCAGCAGAGACAGAGCACATTTCCCCTCTCCACAACAGAGAGTACAACGGCCTCACAGCTGTTCAACTGAAACTAAAGATACATTTTCGCTTGTCACTTGACATCTTTGTGGTGACACAAAGTAGAGTTGTTGGTCATCTCGATGCCTGGCTTTTTCTGCAGTTAATAACTCTACACTGTTGACTTGCCTTCCTTCTTTGGCAAGACAACAAGTTGGTTGAAGCAGAACTAGTGTTAGGACTCTATCCAATCCGTATTGCTGATGTTCAGAGTTACACCGCAATAAAAATGTAGAGGCAATGTTCCCGCGTTAGCTGAGACTGTATTGACAGTAAACGCTGTATATGTCGGCCCAATCAGAAGTTACCTTTCCATTTCTATCACACAAGCTGTAACGCTTCAGCGATGAAGATGGAATAGAGCCCTTGGTTTTTCATGGTTAGCCGTGGTAGGAACATTAAAGAGCAGGGGAACCTGAGAACCTCTGTGTCTTTCTGAGTACAGTATGATGTCACAGAGCGCTGGACGTCAAAGGTCACGCTTAAATTAGGCCTACAGATTCGACTTGCTAATATGACACTGTCGTCACCTTCGCTTGGATTTTGATAAATCTTACAGTAGAGTAGGGCTCATGTTACTGCTGAGTGTGTGTGTGTTTGTGTGTATGTTCTATATGGAGGAGTGCTAGGTCTATACACCACGGGCAGCTGTCTGACTAGGACCATCTTCATTCTCCATGGTGAGCATTCAAGATCCAAGGACGGACTTCAGACTAGGCTACGATTTCAAAAAGTGTTTCCCAGTGCTTTCTAATAGAAATAAGTGACTTGAAACATACAGTACCAGTCAAAAGTTTGGACACACCTACTCATTCAAGGGTTTTCCTTGAGAAAAAAAAGAGTTATTTTTTACTATTTTGAACTATGTAGAATAATAGTGAAGACATCAAAACTATGAAATAACACATATGGAATCATGTAGTACCAAAAAAGTGTTAAACAAATCAAAATATATTTTAGATTCTTCAAAGTAGCGACCCTTTGCCTTGATGACAGCTTTGCACACGCTTGGCATTCTCTCAACCAGCTTCATGAGGAATGCTTTTCCAACAGTCTTGAAGGAGTTCCCACATATGCTGAGCACTTGTTGGCTGCTTTTCCTTCACTCCACGGTCCAACTCATCCCAAACCATCTCAATTGGGTTAAGGTCAGGTGATTGTGGAGGCCAGGTCATCTGACGCAGCACTCCATCACTCTCCGTGGTCAAATAGCCCTTTCACAGCCTGGAGGAGTATTTTGGGTCATTGTCCTGTTGAAAAATAAATGATAGTCCCACTAAGCACAAACCAGATGGGATGGCGTATCGCTGCAGAATGCTGTGGTAGCCATGCTGGTTAAGTGTGCCTTGGTTTCTAAATAAATCACAGACAGTGTCACCAGCAAAGCACCCCCACACCATAACACCTCCTCCTCCATGCTTCACGGTGGGAACCACACATACAGAGATCATCCGTTCACCTACTCCGCGTCTCACAAAGACATGGCGGTTGGAACCAAAAATCTCAAATTTGGACTCATCAGACTAAAGGACAGATTTACACCAGTCTAAGGTCCATTGCTCATGTTTCTTGGCCCAAGCAAGTCTCTTCTTCTTATTGGTGTCCTTTAGTAGTGGTTTCTTTGCAGCACTTTGACCATGAAGGCCTGATTCACGCTGTCTCCTCTGAACAGTTGATGTTGAGATGTGTCTGTTACTTGAACTCTGTGAAGCATTTATTTGGGCTGCAATTTCTGAGGTGCAGTTAACTCTAATGAACTTATCCTCTGCAGCAGAGTTAATTATGGGTCTTCCTTTCCTGTGGTAGTCCTCATGAGAGCCAGTTTCATCAAATCGCTTGATGGTTTTTGCGACTGCACTTGAAGAAACGTTCAACGTTCTTGAAATGTTCCGTACTGACTGACCTTCATGTCTTAAAGTAATGATGGACTGTCATTTCTCTTTGCAAATTTGAGCTGTTCTTGCCATAATATGGACTTGGTCTTTTACTAAATAGGGTAAAAGACCACCCCTACCTTGTCACAACACAACTGATTGGCTCAAACGCATTAAGAAGGAAAGAAATTCCACAAATTAACTTTTAAGAAGGCACATCTGTTAATTGAAACGCATTCCAGGTGACTACCTCATGAAGCTGGTTGAGAGAATGCCAAGAGTGTGCAAAGCTGTCATCAAGGCAAAGGGTGGCTACTTTGAAGAATCTCAAATATTAAATATATTTCGATTTGTTTATCCTTTTTCTGGTTACTACATGATTCCATATGTGACCGACCGCCTTGATTCGGTTCAACAACTACTTCTCAGATAGAGTTCAATGTGTCAAATCGGAGGGCCTGTTATCTGGACCTCTGGCAGTCTCTATGGGGGTGCCACAGGGTTCAATTCTCAGGCCGACTCTATTCTCTGTGTATATCAATGATGTTGCTCTTGCTGCTGGTGACTCTCAGATCCACCTCTACGCAGACGACACCATTTTGTATACATCTGGCCCTTCATTGGACACTGTGTTAACACACCTCCAAACGAGCTTCAATGCCATACAACACTCCTTCAGTAGCCTCCAACTGCTCTTAAACTCTAGTAAAACTAAATGCATGCTCTTCAATCGAACGCTGCTGGCACCTGCCCGCCCAACTAGAATCACTACTCTCGGCGGGTCTGACATAGAATATGTGGACAACTACAAATACCTAGGTGTCTGGTTAGACTGTAAACTCTCCTTCCAGACTCACATTAAGCATTTCCAATCCAAGTTAAATCTAGAATCGGCTTCCTATTTCGCAACAAGCCTCCTTCACTCATGCTGCCAAACATGCCCTCGTAAAACTGACTATCCTACCGATCCTTGACTTCGGCGATGTCATTTACAAAATAGCCTCCAACACTCTACTCAGCAAATTGGATGTAGTCTATCACAGTGCCATCCGTTTTGTCACCAAAGCCCCATATACTACCCACCATTGTGACCTGTACGCTCTCGTTGGCTGGCTCTCACTACATATTCGTCGCCAAACCCACTGGCTCCAGGTCATCTATAAATCACTTCTAGGCAAATCCCCGCCTTATCTTAGCTCATTGGTCACCATAGCAACATCCAACCGTAGTATGCGCTCCAGCAGGTATATCTCACTGGTCATTCCCAAAGCCAACACCTCCTTTGGCCACCATTCCTTCCAGTTCTCTGCTGCCAATGACTGGAACGAACTGCAAAAATCTCTGAAGCTGGAGACTCTTATCTCCCTCACTAACTTTAAGCATCAGTTGTCAGAGCAGCTTACCGATCACTGCACCTGTACACAGCCCATCTGTAATTAGCCCACTCAACTACCTCATTCACATATTGTTATTTATTTTGCTAATTTGCACCCCAGTATCTCTATTTGCACATCATCTTCTGCACATCTATCACTCCAGTGTTAATACTAAATTGTAATTATTTTGCACTATGGCCTATTTATTGCCTTACCTCCATAACTTACTACATTTGCACACACTGTATATAGATTTTCTATTGTGCTATTGACTGTACGTTTTGTTTATCCCATATGTAACTCTGTGTTGTTGTTTTTATCGCACTGCTTTGCTTTATCTTGGCCAGGTCACAGTTGTAAATGAGAACTTGTTCTCAACTGGCTTACCTGGTTAAATAAAGGTGAAAAAAATTAATAATAATAATAATAATAATAATGTAGCTAAATTTGAAATTGTGTTTTTTCCATTGGATAAAAGCAGAGACACAGAGCTACAAAATTGTAAATCATGCACTGCATTTGAGGAACAATGGGAAAGTAATTCTGCTTTGAAAGTTGATAAAGTTGATAAAGTTGTAAAATCACTTTTGAGAAAATGGCCTTTGAATTTGTTTTACTACATGATTCCATATGTGTTATTTCATAGTTTTGATATCTTCACTATTATTTTACAATGTAGAAAATAGTGAAAATAAAGAAAAACCCTTGAATGAGAAGGTGTTCTAAAACTTGTACTGTAACTCCAGTATGATTATTCAAGACTTCAAACTAGCTTATGATTTCAAACAGTATTTCCCAGTGGTTTAAAATATAAATATATGACTTTGAAACATCTAAGTACAGAGGTGAGAGAGGTAGAGCACTGATACCCTTAAAAACGGCAGTAGAAAACCTTTAGAGAGGACTGAGGAAGCGAATAGCAAAGGTTTCCCGAACTTAAGATGGAAGAGGAAAAATAGAGTGTTCACCAACCAGATGAGGAAGAACAGGGTTTTCACCAAACAGAGGAGGAAGAACAGGGTTTTCACCAACCAGAGGAGGAAGAACAGGGTTTTCACCAACCAGAGGAGGAAGAACAGGGGTTTCACCAACCAGAGGAAGAAGAACAGGGTTTTCACCAACCAGAGGAGGAAGAACAGGGTTTTCACCAACCAGAGGAGGAAGAACAGGGTTTTCACCAACCAGAGGAGGAAGAACAGGGGTTTCACCAACCAGAGGAAGAAGAACAGGGTGTTCACCAACTAGAGGAGGAAGAACAAGGTTTTCACCAACCAGAGGAGGAAGAGGAATAAACACACTGGGCACAGATATCAATTCAACAGCTATTCCACATTGGTTCAACATAATTTCATTGAAATGACGTGGAAACAACATTGATTCAACCAGTGTGTGCCCAGTGGGAACAGACAGGGAGATCAAACAGAGAGGCTAATTATTCAAAAGTGGACCAGAAACTTAGGGGAGGGAGAAAAACCATTTGACCCTAAAGCCCCCATGTGAGTGGAGTGTGTGTGCATGCTTTGGAGTCAATGAGCCTTTCTAGCATCAAAGTTCTGACCGAAATGAGATAGAAAGAGAGAGGGGAATGGAAATTGCCCTCAGTCCAGAACCCCTTTGACCTTTGTCAAAACATGGTGATTGGTTTTCCACCGGTGTGAAGCTGGGTACATCCTAATCCTTGGGATTTAGGGTATTCATCATTAGCCCACTGCTTTGCGAATGATTCAGACTGGAAAAACACAATCATTTCTCTCACCTCACACAACAACATCTGTCTGTTTTATGGTCAGCCGCCTGGCTGTGATGGTCTGCATAGCTGTGATGGTCTGCCTCGCTGTGATGGTCTGCCTCGCTGTGATGGTCTGCCTAGCTGTTATGGTGTTAGGCCAGGTGATATCACTGGTGTTAGGCCAGGTGATATCACTGGTGTTAGTGATAGTGCTTGCTAAATTTAGTGACAGTATTGAGAAAGGGAATGTCAGCCTGTATATCTTGAATAGCTAAGAAAGTCAAGGCAGTTGCATGAAAGGAGACAAGAACTTCAAGTTTGACTGCTTATTGTCAACTAGCCTTCATCTATTATCATTATGGTATCTTAAAGGTGTCCTACATGCAAGTGTGAACATGTAAGAGTAAACAGGAAAGATCAACGCAAAAATGTTTAAGGACAATACAGAGAAGGTTTTTCTCTTCCAGAAACACTCTTACCTCTTGGTTTATTTCCATTGCATCAGAAAGAGGGTGAGTATGTGTGTGGAAAAAAGGGAACCAAGAGGGTCTGGGTCATTGACTCACAACGACCAGTGTTCCTCTGACGCAGTCCACCTCTCTCTCTCTCTCTCTCTCTCTCTCTCTCTCTCTCTCTCTCTCTCTCTCTCTCTCTCTCTCTCTCTCTCTCTCTCTCTCTCTCTCTCTCTCTCTCTCTCTCTCTCTCTCCTTCTCTCTCTCTCTCTCTCTCTCTCTCTCTCACTCTTATTCTCCTTCTCTCTCTTTTTCTCTCTCTCTGTCCCCCACCCTCTCTCTCCCCTCTCGCTCTCTGTCGAGGTGGCATGTGTGTGTGTCCTATGGCGCAGACCACCTCACAGTGTGTGTGTGTGTGCGTGCGTGCGTCATGTGTGTGTTTGTTTTTCTCTGTCGAGGTGATCAAAAACAACAACACATAATAAGAGCCACCTATCCATTGTTACCCCTGGCAACAATGAGCCTTCTCACAGCCTTGACTACTATTTCTATTGAGTATCATTAGCCAAGGCACACTACCACAAAGAGGGGAAGGAAATCGATTCAGAGTTGATCCATGATCACATTATGATATGTCTGTAACATTGAATGCCTAAAGGAGAATATTATTGTAACAAACACTATTAAACCATGGAATACTGCAAAAGCAGACAAGTAGATATTCATTCTGTGCTCTGATTGTTAACAATCCCTTCTTTCCTCCTTGATGTACAGACAGTGGTTTCAAGAATTGCTGGAATTACTACATTGAATGATTTGTTTTATGATGGTTCCCTTAAGTCTTTCATGCAATTGCAACAAGAATATATGGTTACAATTTTCCTTCAACTTAAAGTTTCCTTCAACTTCGAAGCTTTATCAATTCAATTTCCTTTTATATGGAGGCATCTGGCCTTAATAGGCTGGAAATACTCATACTCCATGCTAGCTCCTTAAAAGAAGAGGATAAGCTACCTACAGTATACAACAGTCTTTTTTCTATAGGCATGGTCAACACTGATAGTAGCATGCATGACAGCAAGACTTTGGGGTGAGCGTCGATAATTGTGAATGGGAAGTTATTCTTACCAATGCAAAGAAAATTTGTTGTTTCTATAAAACTCACAAGCTACAGTTGAAAATTATACATAAGTTACGAACCATACCTGTTGTCAGAAGTAAATATCACCCTGCATGCTCTTGGGAATGTCCCAAATGTAAGCAGCACAAAGGTACTTACAGTATGTACATCTTATCTGGTACTGTACCATTGTTAAAGATTTCTGGAAAGGGGTGGAAAGGGACATCTCAAATATTTTGGCCTCTCCAGTTGATTTACGGCCTCTCCAATGCATTCTGGGTCTATTCTCGACCAATCCTGCATGGAAGTATCATACAAAATTCTTCGCTCTAATGTGGTATGCTTCTAGATGAACAATTCTTCAATCATGGCTAGATGACACGAAACCTGCTGTGGTTGTTTCCTCTGGAAAGACTGACTAATGTCCTCCAAGGGAAACATGACCCGTTTTAGCATATTTGGAGCCCTGTAGTTGGGTTTATAGGAGATGAGTGTGCGAATATATTGTTGAAGGGGATTGCCAACCCATACTGTAACCCACCAAGCATTTGGGGGTTGCTCTTTGTACCGTTTGGAATTCATGAATTATGATAATTTGTTTGGGTGGGAAGGGGAATAGAGGGGTGGGAAAGGGATGTACGTATTTATCATGAAAGAACAATTGTCAAAGAAATATTGTCGCGACTTCCGCCGAGGCTGCCTCCCCTCCTTGTTCGGGCAGGCTTCGGCATTCGTCGTCACCAGCTTACTAGCCACTGCCGCTCCATTTATCATCATTCCATTTGTCTTGTCTTGTCAATTACACACACCTGGTTCTTATCCCCTCATTAGTCTGTGTATAAGTGTTCCCTCTGCCCCCTTGTCCTTGTGGGTGATTGTTTTATGTGAGTTGAGTGTAGCTCGGTGGAGCTACCCGTACCTTGTATTGCCGGGGTAGATTATTCCCCTGTGCCTGTATTTTGTTGGAGCTACCCGTACCTTGTATTGCCGGGGTAGATTGTTCCCCTGTGCCTGTATTTTCTTGTCGCTATCCATCGCAGCTGTGTACGACGGAATAAACTCTGTATTCGGTGATTTACCCTCCTGCGCCTGACTCCTTCTAATCACATTCATCACAAATATGTAGAATGCAGTGACATTTTTTAAAATTATTTGTACAAAATGTATTTAGTTATTTGCCTATTCGATCTTGTTTTGCATGCTGACCAAACCGGCCCGCGCCTGTCCCCATAGCATGTGTTCATGACACGCAGGTTGATATACCAAGGCCAACTGTAAACCAACTATATTAATTTGGGGACAGGTCGAAACACACATGAACCTTCCATTAACATTTAGCTAGATTGCAGTTGCTAGCTACTTTGTCCTGGGAGATGAACATGGTTGTTATTCTACCTGAGGTGCATATGGTCCTTTTTTTTGTTGCTGGATCTTTTGACCCATTTTGGGTCACAGGGAATAGTGTGTTCTCTACTGCGGTAATTAATCAGCGGATGAAGGGGGAAACCTGGTTGGTTTTCTTTGATTGGTCTCGTCTCGTTTATTCTTCTTCTTCTGTGGATTTTATATGGCGGTTGGCAACCAAGTTTAAGATGTAGTACTGCCACCAACTGGACTGGAGTGTGGACTTCGTTCATCTTTCAATCACCCACGTGGGTATATGCTTGTAAAAACCAATGTAGATGGAAGAGGTGGGACTTGCAGCTCGTCAAGTGTGTAAAATACAACCGAGTTCTGTTTTGGCGCCTGGCAACGCAGACGCCCGATGAGATGATTGAATTACATGTATGTGCACATTTATTTTGCAACACTCGCGCACGCAACGTGGGCGGTCTGGTAAGCATGTTATTCTTGGAAGACATGGACATCGCTTTATTTATTTATGCGTATGTATGTGTATATACATATGTGTGTATGTATGTATGTGTGTGTATATATATATATATATATATATATATATATATATATATATATTATTTTTTCTGTGTTATTGTTGGTTTTGTCTGTATGGAAAATGGAAAATAAAATGTTTGAAAGAAAGAAAGTCTTTATTGATATTCTAATCTCAACGGTTGCGCAATAGACAAGTGTAACATTGAGCAAGTTGAGTCCTGCTATTATCAAAACAGTAGTGTATTCATAGCTCAGTGTGGTAGCCTACTATCAGCAATAACATCAAGGAAGCAATATTTATCTACTTTGGTTTTGGTGAGGGTAAAACCAACCAGATCAACAGCCAATCAAAGAAGCACCACACCTTTGAATACAATGTGCTGCTAGGTGTCTACTCTGGGCGTTTGAATGTAACAATATATGCCATTTAGAAGACACTTTTACCCAAAGCGACTTACAGTCATGCGTGCATACATGTTACATATGGGTGGCCACAGTGGGAATCGAACCCAAGACCTTTGGCATTGCAAGTGTCATAGACAGCCACAGAGGACTGTATAATGTAATGTGCTGCTAGGTATCTATTCTGAGCTGGCAAATATCACATCATGAAAATATCTATATGCTTGACAAATTAACCTGCTTTTCTATATATATAGAAGTTATTGAAGATTATATATATATCACAGGAGGTTGGTGGCATCTTAATTGGGGAGGACAGGCTCGTGGTAATGGCTGGTTTCCATGTGTTTGATGCCATTCCATTCACTCCGTTCCAGCCATTATTATGAGCTGTCCTCCCCTCAGCAGCCTCCTGTGACATATTTGGTCCTGGAACTAAACCTGTTTTTGTCACTGCGGTGACGCAGTTCAGCTGAACTGAAGGCGATAACACAACGTCACCAACCTGAAGAGTGATTTAAAAGGAAACAATGAATACTGAGGAGCTAACAGGTGGAAATAGATGACAGGAAAACTGAGAGAGGGGGGGGGGAGAGAGAGCTAGAGTGAGAGAGAGAGAGAGAGAGAGAGAGAGAGAGAGAGAGAGAGAGAGAGAGAGAGAGGAGAGAGAGAGAGAGAGAGAGAGAGAGAGAGAGAGAGAGAGAGAGAGAGAGAGAGAGAGAGAGAAATAGAGAAAGATAGAACGAGAGAGAAGGATTCATTAGATGTCATTCTTTTTATTGGGTCATAGCAACCTCCTCAAGCCTCCTACTGCGATCGTTAATAAATACATGCTGTGACCAGTGAGCTGCGAGTGAGCGCATGCACGTCACCAATTACACACTCCTCCATCGCCATGGTTTCACTTCCTGTCCATGTGGCAAGTCTGCTCTGCTATAACGAAAAGCAGCCTGCCTGTCTGTTGGAAAGATACAAAATCTCTCCTCAAACCAAACCCTCCCCCACAGTATGACTATAATTCTCCTGACAAAACCCACATGAAAGCAAAAACACATAACAAAAACACAAAAATGCATCAAGATCTTCGATCCTTGAGGATACACTTTTAGAAAAAAAGTGCTATCTAGAACCTAAAAGGGTTCTTCGAACCCTTTGAAGAACCCATTTTGGTTCGAGGTAGAACCATTTTGGTTCCAGGTAGAACCCTTTTGAGTTCCATGTACCCTTTACACAGAGGGTTCTACATGGAATCCAAAAGAGTTCTACCTGGAACCAAAAAGGGTTCTACCTGGAACCAAAAAGGGTTCTCCTATGGGGACACCCGAAGAACCCTTTGGGAACTATTTTTATCTAAGAGTGTAGGATTCACATACCTAAACACCGCCTAGATATGATTTAATGAAAACATTATTTTAACTTTCAGTTACTTCAACGCCCATATACCAACTGTCATACCTAGAAGCACTACCATAGTATATCACATAAAGCACCAGGACCAGGATTCAAATTCTTGATCCCTGTCTGTCCCTGTCTCTATCTAGGAAAATGTATTTCCTCCAGGCTAAGAGATGTTTGACTGATTAAACAGTAAAGTAACTAAGCAAATGACAGAGGAAGGGACAAAGGAGGGGGGAGAAACAGCCTCACAGTTTATTTTTTCACTTTTCTCTCTCACTCACTTATTCTTTAAACAGACAACCCCCTGTGGCTTGCTTAAACGTGCCTGTCTGTGCTTGTGGGGAACAACACAGGCAGTCAGTGTGATCACAGGACACACACGTGTGCACACACACACACACGCACACACACATGATTAAGCCTCCAAAAATGTGCCTGCCTCATATTTCTTCCTCTCTTATTTGATTATCGTGGAGACCCCCCCACTGATTTGAGACTTCCTGTAGAGACTAGTATAACGAATGTCAGAGCCTCCGTTTGTACAGTTTGTACTATGTCTCAACGTCAAAGGACTGATGCAATATCAAACAGCCCTACAGTATATTGAGCATGTGGATCAAAGGTCAATAAGTCAAGGATAAATATGTGTTCTCTTTGGACCAATGATCGGTTTGGTCCATGACTTGGGAGGCCACAGGACACAAACAACTCTTACTGGAAGGAGTTGAATGGGGTCAGACTCTACAGATTAAAAACTAGCGATGGAAGCCAAACATTATGCTTATAACATACGTTGCACAACCTCAGAACAAAAACAATATAGTTAATTTATTGTTTGAACCATAAGTTAAAGACACTGAGAGTACATCACCATACTGTCATAACCAGTGTACGACAGGTGGTGTTTCCCTGCCGCTCTCTGTGAATGTGGCACGTGTCCTTTACTTTAATATGATTACTTCAGTCTCCTAGCTGTGAAGATAGCCTTTAGGTCAAGGGCGCCTGGCTGGCAAGCAAGCTAGTGAGCGACATGTCACTTTCAGCTTGGATAGAGTGACACTTTGGACATTATGTAGGACTTGGTTGAACAATCATTTCACTCTTCATTCTTCTAAAACAGTGTTCCTTCACTACAAATCTTTGGAAAAATGTTAGGAAAAGCTTAGATTTGTTTAAAACAATTATATAACATTTCCAGTGTGTAAATACACGAGTGAGCAGTGACTGAACAGTCCACAGTGCCCTTAACTCTGTTGGCAGTATTATGAGAGTATCTACCTGTTCAAAGACCACAGCAGAGTGAAACCTTTTATCAGTTGGACCAAAGGGACTTCCAGAAAAACTATTGTAACTGCACACATGGCACATACTGTTGTCATGATATAGCTACCACATGAACCATGACACTATGAATGAGACATGTCACCCACGTTGTTGTTTCTATGGTCACACATACACTCAACTGTCATACCCAATCAGAACCCAAAATATAAGCTTGTTTTGCTCCAATTTGTAAACAATCTGTATAGCCTTAAAACAGGGTTAAAACTATAATTTTGTTATCATGGCTGGTCAGTCCTTGCATCCATAGCTCTGTCTATGAATTTGAGAGCGGTTACATTTCTCCGGCCTTCATCCCTCAGCTTTTGAGGACACTGAGCCGCTTTGTTATTGTCTCAATTAAGGACTCTAGCTTTAAAGGCCCAGTGCTGTCAAAATGCTGTTTTTCCTGTGTTTTGTAAACGTGTGAGAAAAAATAATGTGATCAGTGTTATTTCCTGATAGTTGCTGGTTGAAAAAAAACAATTTACACAGGGCCTTGTAATCAACAGGGTTTGCGTGGGTGGAGTTTTGGCTTGCCTGGTGGCATCACCAGGTGGTATAAGTTAATAGACCAAAGAGAGTTCCAAACCTCTTTGCTAATAATAGCTAGTTTTCATCTTACATATCCCCCCCATTAGGCCCCTCTCTCAGACTACTCCCAGACAGTCCTAGCAAAATTCTTGTTTGAGAAATATTTTTTTGCTAAAAAGCTATTTTTGATTCTTTATTGACCATTTTAATGGAACACTATGACCGTAAGGTACTTAATTGTTACCCAGAAATGATTTGATATTGAGATAAAAACGTCTGCATTGGGCCTTTAATAACTGCAACCGGTAAATTTGACTTCATAACCTCTCACACTACAAACATGCCTACTTCTTTCCTGCCAAGTTCACTTTCTCAACTAATCAGGAATAGAGAGGCCTGCCTGTAATTGAAGAGTAAATATTGAATTTTCCGCGGCTGGGTTGGTTGTTGTGAGATTGATACGGTGGGCTAAAAAAGCACAAGGACACAGAACTGTGCAAACTGGAATCTTCCAATTTACTTAACCTTTTACTGCAGTGGGCTAAATCAGGGTCACACAGAGTGTTTTTTGGTGGTCTTAAACAAATCTACTTTGATACAAAAGTATACACCTCACACACATGGTAATGGGCACATGTACCATGTCAGATATAGAGTTGAAATGTATTACATTTTGAGTTTACATCCTAATATTACACTTTATATACATCACAGAAGACTGAAATATAACAAAACTGTTTGACATAGAGACACTGGATTTTCGGCTTTTAAAATTTTATTTTTATGTTTCTTAATTATGAAATTATGAGAAATATTAAAAACATTCCACCCATGAGGCCACTAGGTCATTTGAATGCAGGAAAGGGCTACTGACCCCCCCACAAGTGTAGCTAAAAACCAGCAAACAATATCAACTCTGCTGATGGACTTTTATCCTGATGACTTCAACTCACCAGGGAAAAACCTCAGGCTCAGACTTTTTCCTTGACCAGATCACGTGATCAAGGAAAAATGCCTGATCCTAACAGTGTGGTCTAAACTGAGTGCTCAGAACTGAACCTGACTGAGAGGTCAAGATGAAATAGTTCTTGTCTCTCCCCATGTCTCCCCCCTCCCAGTTTTCTGTCTCCCCCCTTCTCCGAGGTTAAGACATATCGGTTGAAACTCAGACTGCGTGGCATTCCTGCAATGTGTGACGGACGCCCCTTCCCGCTCCCCACCCCCATCGCCCTCAGCTCTCACCCCCTCTCCATTTTCCACCCGCATCCCCCTCTCTCTATCACCCCTGTCCCCCTCACCCTCTCCCACAGAACTTTCCCTCTCTGGGTGTCTACAAGGCCTTTGACCCCCTATCCTACCCAGGGGAGGTTTACTCCCCCCTCCCCCATCCAAGGACAAAAAACACAGAACAGCTTATCACAAAGGATAAGGAAGCTAGGTTCTCTGCTGAGTCAAAACATTGGGGGGAAAGCACACAGCAGGAATGGTGACAACAAGAGTAGCACTAAAAGTTATTTTATTCCATGCCTTCAGCAATATTTGGCAATTTTGGCATATGGTCTGAACAAGCGTATGAAAACAACACATATTCATGCGATTGAAACAACCTTGATCTCATAACAGTTATTTAATTATCACATAATTCACATTCATGATTTTCACATTCCTCCACACTCTAAAAGACAGCTGTGGAAGCACTGAATTCAATGTGCAGTAGCTCACAACTAGACTACTCAAGGTCTACTCAAACAGACAGTGTGTTATAGCATCAACGTTTGTGAAATCCTCCCAACTCAACAGTCAGCTGCAGCAGCTGCTCATTCACAGTAGCTCTGAATTAGTATACTCAAACTCTACTACTCTAAGGGCTCTATTAAATACGTATTGCGGAAATTCAGCTTTACAGTGTGATTGAAATTTAAAGGCAATGCTCCCGCGTTAGCGGAGACTGCATTCACTGTAAACGCTGCAGATGTCGGCTCAATAGGAAATGTAATAGAGTCCAAAGCCTACACAAACAATTGCTGCCAGGCAGAGTTCATTATCTTTATCTAGCAGGAGGCAAAGAGCACTGAGTCAGGCCCTTTTATTCCCCAATAAAAGGGTGATCCATGAGACAAGGCCGGGGCCGGGGTAGGGGGGTAGAGGGGTAGGGGGGTAGAGGGGTAGGGGGGTAGAGGGGTAGGGGGTAGAGGGGTAGAGGGGTAAGGGGTAGAGGGGTAGGGGGGTAGAGGGGTAGGGGGTAGGGGGTAGAGGGGTAGGGGGGTAGAGGGGTAGGGGGTAGGGGGTAGAGGGGTAGGGGGGTAGAGGGGTAGGGGGGTAGAGGGGTAGTGGGTAGGGGGTAGAGGGGTAGAGGGGTAGGGGGGTAGAGGGGTAGTGGGTAGGGGGTAGAGGGGTAGAGGGGTAGGGGGGTAGGGGGGTAGGGCTAGGGGGTAGAGGGGTAGGGGGTAGGGGGTAGGGGGTAGGGGGTAGATAGGGGGTAGGGGGTAGGGGGTAGGGGGTAGAGGGGTAGAGGGTAGGGGGTAGGGGGTAGAGGGGTAGAGGGGTAGTGGGTAGGGGGTAGAGGGGTATGGGGGTAGAGGGGTAGGGGGTAGAGGGGTAGCCGGGTAGAGGGGTAGTGGGTAGGGGGTAGGGGGTAGGGGGGTAGGGCTAGGGGGTAGAGGGGTAGGGGGTAGGGGGTAGGGGGTAGATAGGGGGTAGGGGGTAGGGGGGTAGGGGGTAGATAGGGGGTAGGGGGTAGAGGGGTAGGGGGTAGAGGGGTAGGGGGGTAGAGGGGTAGTGGGTAGGGGGTAGGGGGGTAGGGCTAGGGGGTAGAGGGGTAGGGGGTAGGGGGTAGGGGGTAGGGGGTAGATAGGGGGTAGGGGGTAGGGGGTAGGGGGGTAGGGGGTAGATAGGGGGTAGGGGGTAGAGGGGTAGGGGGGTAGAGGGGTAGGGGGTAGGGGGTAGGGGGTCTGGTAATAACAAGAGTAAAAGTAACTAGTAGTAGTAACTCCTAAACTTAACCCCAACCTTAACACTAACCCCTAACTCCTAGCCTAGCTAACGTTAGCCAGCTAGCTAACGTTAGCCACCTAGCTAGAATTCGTAACATATCTTACGTTTTGTACATTTGTAACATATCTTACACTACCCTTCAAAAGTTTGGGGTCACTTAGAAATGTCCTTGTTTTCATTGAAAACATACATGAAATGAGTTTGAATAGGAAATATAGCAAAATGAATAGGAAATGTAGTCATTGAAAAGGTTAGAAACAATGATTTTTAATTGAAATAATAATTGTCCTTCAAACTTTGCTTTCGTCAAAGAATCCTCAATTTGCAGCAATTACAGCCTTGCAGACCTTTGGCATTCTAGTTGTCAATTTGTTGAGGTAATCTGAAGAGATTTCACCCCATGCTTCCTGAAGCACCTCCCACAAGTTGGATTGGCTCGATGGGCACTTCTTATGTACCATACGGTCAAGCTGCTCCCACAACAGCTCAATAGGGTTGAGATCCAGTGACTGTGCTGGCCACTCCATTATGGACAGAATCCCAGCTGACTGCCTCTTCCCTAAATAGTTCTTGCATAGTTTGGAGCTGTGTTTTGGGTCATTGTCCTGTTGTAGGAGGAAATTGGCTCCAATCAAGCGCCGTCCACAGGGTATGGCATGGCGTTGCAAAATGGAGTGATAGCCTTCCTTCTTCAAGATCCCTTTTACCCTGTACAAATATCCCACTTTACCACCACCAAAGCACCCCCAGACCATCACATTGCCTCCACCATGCTTGACAGATGGCGTCAAGCACTCCTCCAGCATCTTTTCATTTGGTCTGCGTCTCACAAATGTTCTTCTTTGTGATCCGTGCACCTCAAACTTCGATTAGTCTGTCCATAACACTTTTTTCCAATCTTCCTCTGTCCAGTGTCTGTGTTCTTTTGCCCATTTTAATATTTTATTTTTATTGGCCAGTCTGAGATATGGCTTTTTCTTTGCAACTCTGCCTAGAAGGTCAGCATCCTGGAGTCGCCTCTTCACTGTTGACGTTGAGACTATTTTTGCGGGTACTATTTAATGAAGCTGCCAGTTGAGGACCTGTGAGGCGTCTGTTTCTCAAACTAGACACTCTAATGTATTTGTCCTCTTGCTCAGTTGTGCACCGGAGCCTCCCACTCCTCTTTCTATTCTGGTTAGAGCCAGTTTGCGCTGTTCTGTGAAGGAAGTAGTACACAGCGTTGTACGAGATCTTCAGTTTCTTGGCAGTTTCTCACATGGAATAGCCTTCATTTCTCAGAACAAGAATAGACTGACAAGTTTCAGAAGAAAGTTATTTGTTTCTGGCCATTTTGAGCCTGTAATCGAACCCACATTTGCTGATGCTCCAGATACTCAACTAGTCTCAAGAAGGCCAGTTTTATTGCTTCTTTAATCAGCACAACCGTTTTCAGCTGTGCTAACTGTCACGCCCTGACTCTTAGGACTTGTATTTGTTGAGTCAGGGTGTGTATTTTCTGTGTTGTGTTTGCTATGTCGATGTTCTATGTTTAAGATCTAGAATGTGTAGATCTATGTTGGCCTGTGTGGTTCCCAATCAGAGGCAGCTGTTGCTCGTTGTCTCTGATTGGGGACCATACTTAGCCTTTTGGCGCCTGTTAGTTGTGGGATCTTGTTCTGTGTAAGGTATGTTGTTTGTATGCTACCTTGGACTTCACGTTTCATTTGTTGTTTTGTCGTATGTTTAGTCGTTAATAAATATGAATGCATATCACATTGCGCCTTGGTCCGTCTCGTTCGTAAACGATCGTGACAGAAGATCCCACCAAAATAGGACCAAGCAGCGTGTTCAGGAGCAAACGCCGGGAATTAAACAGGAGGTTACGTTAGTAGATGTCCTCCTCGGTTGGGGGAGAATCACGGAGGAGGAGGCCGTCCGTTACCGGAGGGCGATGAATGAGGATGCCCAGGTAGGAGAGGAGAAACGGCGCCAACAGTGCCGACGACGGAGACCCGAGAGGCAACCCCAAGAAAATGTTTGGGGGGGGCACACGGTGTGAGCGACGAGGCAGCAGGAGGCAGCGACAGGGCGAATCTGCAGGTTAGGAGAGGAGGCCACCAGGTTACGGGGGCTATTGGTCCAGAGGGAACAGGAGTTATTTGGTCAGAGGGAGGAGCTACAGGAGGCTATAAGGGAGAAGGAGAGTGTAGAGGCACGGCGAGAGGAGCTGGTTAGGCAGCAGAAGGAGTGGTTTTTTTTAAGGGAACCCAGTCCCGCTCCTCGCACCAACCCAGTGGTGCGCGTCGCCAGCCCGGTCCGGCCTGTTCCTGTCCCTCGCACCAAGCCAGTGGTGCGCGTCGCCAGCCCGGCCTGGCCTGTTCCTGCCCCTCGCACCAAACCAGTGGTGCGCGTCGCCAGCCCGGTCCGGCCTGTTCCTGTACCTCGCACCAAGTCAGTGGTGCGCGTCGCCAGCCCGGTCCGGCCTGTTCCTGCCCCTCGCACCAAGCCAGTGGTGCGCGTCTCCAGCCCGGTCCGGCCTGTTCCTGTCCCTCGCACCAAGCCAGTGGTGCGCGTCGCCAGCCCGGTTCGGCCTGTTCCTGGCCCTCGCACCAAGCCAGTGGTGCGCGTCGCCAGCCCGGCCCGGCCTGTTCCTGCTCCTCGCACCAAACCAGTGGTGTGCATCGCCAGCCCGGTCCGGCCTGTTCCTGTCCCTCGCACCAAGCCAGTGGTGCGTGTCACCAGCCCGGCCTGGCCTGTTCCTGCCCCTCGCACCAAACCAGTGGTGCGCATCGCCAGCCCGGTCCGGCCTGTTCCTGTACCTCGCACCAAGTCAGTGGTGCGCGTCACCAGCCCGGTCCGGCCTGTTCCTGCTCCCCGCACCAACCCAGTGGTGAGCGTCGTCAGCCCGGCCCGGCCTGTTCCTGCCCCTCGCACCAAGCCTGTGGTGCGCGTCGCCAGCCCGGCCCGGCCTGTTCCTGCCCCTCGCACCAAGCCAGTGGTGCGCGTCTCCAGCCCGGCCCGGCCTGTTCCTGCTCCTCGCACCAAACCAGTGGTGCGCGTCGCCAGCCCGGCCCGGCCTGTTCCTGCCCCTCGCACCAAGCCTGTGGTGCGCGTCGCCAGCCCGGCCCGGCCTGTTCCTGCCCCTCGCACCAAGCCAGTGGTGCGCGTCGCCAGCCCGGCCCGGCCCGTTCCTGGCCCTCGCACCAAGCCAGTGGTGCGCGTCTCCAGTCCAGTACGGCCCGTTCCTGCTCCCCGCACCAAGCCAGTGGTGCGCGTCGCCAGCCCGGTCCGGCCTGTTCCTGTCCCTCGCACCAAGCCAGTGGTGCGCGTCATCAGCCCGGTCCGGTCCGTTCCTGCTCCCCGCACCAAGCTAGTGGTGCGTGTGTCCAGTCTGGCACGGCCTGTTCCTGCCCCTCGCACCAAGCCAGTGGTGAGCGTCGCCAGCCCGGTCCGGCCTGTTCCTGTCCCTCGCACCAAGCCAGTGGTACGCGTCGCCAGTCCGGTACGGCCCGTTCCTGCTCCCCGCACCAAGCCAGTAGTGCGCGTCGTCAGCCCGGTCCGGTCCGTTCCTGCTCCCCGCACCAAGCCAGTGGTGCGCGTCGTCAGCCCGGTACGGCCCGTACCTGCTCCCCGCACCAACCCAGTGGTGAGCGTCGTCAGCCCGGTCCGGTCCGTTCCTGCTCCCCGCACCAAGCCAGTGGTGCGTGTGGCCAGCCCGGCCCGGCCTGTTCCTGCCCCTCGCACCAAGCCAGTGGTGAGCGTCGCCAGGCCGGTCTGGCCTGTTCCTGTCCCTCGCACCAAGCCAGTGGTGCGCGTCGCCAGTCCGGTACGGCCCGTACCTGCTCCCCGCACCAAGCCAGTGGTGCGCGTCGTCAGCCCGGTCCGGTCCGTTCCTGCTCCCCGCACCAAGCCAGTGGTGCGCGTCGTCAGCCCGGTCCGGTCCGTTCCTGCTCCCCGCACCAAGCCAGTGGTGCGTGTGTCCAGTCCGGCACGGCCCGTTCCTGCACCCCGCACCAAGCCAGTGGTGAGCGTCGCCAGCCCGGCCCGGCCCGTTCCTGCCCCTCGCACCAAGCCAGTGGTGCGTGTGTCCAGTCCGGCACGGCCCGTTCCTGCTCCCCGCACCAAGCCAGTGGTGAGCGTCGCCAGCCCGGCCCGGCCCGTTCCTGCCCCTCGCACCAAGCCAGTGGTGCGTGTGTCCAGTCCGGCACGGCCCGTTCCTGCTCCCCGCACCAAGCCAGTGGTGCGTGTGTCCAGTCCGGCACGGCCGTGCCTGTTCCACCGGCATCGGTCAGCTGCTCCACTCCGGAGCCAGAGCAATCCGCTCCACCGGGGTCCAGTCCAGCTCCGGTCAGTGGCTCCACTCCGGAGCCAGAGCAATCCGCTCCACCGGTGCCTGATCCAGCTCCAGTCAGCGGTTCCAGTCCAGACCCAGATGTCAGCCCCTCTCCAGGTTCGGGGTCTCCCACACCAGGGTCCAGACAGGGCTTGGTACGTCGTGGGAGGAAGGAGAGGGGAAGCTGCGCGCCGAGGTCCAGACCAGACCAGGGGCGCAACAGGGAGGTGGAGAGTAAGTGGTGGTCACGCCCGGAGCCGGATCCGCCCTTTGGGGGGGGGGGGGGGGGGGGGGGGGGGGTACTGTCACGCCCTGACTCTTAGGACTTGTATTTGTTGAGTCAGGGTGTGTATTTTCTGTGTTGTGTTTGCTATGTCGATGTTCTATGTTTAAGATCTAGAATGTGTAGATCTATGTTGGCCTGTGTGGTTCCCAATCAGAGGCAGCTGTTGCTTGTTGTCTCTGATTGGGGACCATACTTAGGCAGCCTTTTGTTGCCCACCTGTTAGTTGTGGGATCTTGTTCCGTGTAAGGTATGTTGTTTGTATGCTACCTTGGACTTCACGTTTCGTTTGTTGTTTTGTCGTATGTTTAGTCGTTAATAAATATGAATGCATATCACGCTGCGCCTTGGTCCGTCTCGTTTGTAAACGATCGTGACACTAACATAATTGCAAAAGGGTTTTCTAATGATCAATTAGCCTTTTAAAATGATAAACTTGGATTAGCAAAACAACATGCCATTGGAACACAGGACTGATGGTTGCTGATAATGGGCCTCTGTACGCCTATGTAGATATTCCATTAAAAATCAGCCGTTTCCAGCTACAATAGCCATTTACAACATTAACAATGTCTACACTGTATTTCTGATCAATTTGATGTTATTTTAATGGACAAAAAAAATGCTTTTCTTTTGAAAACAAGGACATTTCTATGTGACCCCAAACTTTTGAACGGTAGTGTATATTTTGCAAACTCGTAACATATAATACAAATTGTAATTTGTAACATATGGGTGATGGACATGGAGGCCTGTCATCACCATCCCTGGCCAGGGGAAATGGGTTGAGAGGGGTAGCAATCAGACCTGGGTTCAAATACTGTTTGAAATATTTTAGCATTTGCTTTAGCCTGCCTGCGGTGCCATATGGCCGGGACATGCTGTTTTGGTATGATTCTATTGTTTCCATTAAGCCAAACAACTTCAATCAAGCAAAGCTAAATTATTTGAAAGGATTTCAAATAGTAGTTGAACCCAGGTCTGGTTGTCTCCACACCAGGCTAGTCTCAACATGTTGGGTTGTAGGATGGAGAAAGGTGTAAGGTCTAGTGTCTAGATTCCTAGAATGTGTCTGTCTGGCTCTCTGCTGTGTATCACCCAGGTGGGTGCTGAATATTTGTGATGGATTAGGTGAATTCCTCCATAGATAGAAATAGTAATGGCATCTTTTTGTAGGCACTAACTCTGCCATGGTTTGTTGGACAAGGCCTATGAGGAAAATCAATGGCGTTTTTGGATGAATGCCAAAAATTTGGTCTGTGGTAAACACAGGCTTAGGAGATCTTATATGATAATCTTCATCAGCTAACGTCACATTTTGTGAATGTTTAAGAATTTAGGTAATAATAATAATACAAATAATAAAAAACACATAAATCACATAAATTGTTTCATAATTGATAAAGTCATATTAACTGACTGCCATTAGCTCATAGAACAAAACATATAAGATCTCCTAAGCCTGTGTTAACCTCAGACCTTATTTTCTGCGTTTATTTCAAAACCCTAATCTTTCCCAATACATTTTCCCCATAGGGATGGCTGAACGAACCAGAGGTAATTTATTTCCGGGCTGACAAGCTCTATTACAATGTCAAGCGCTTATAGCACTTTGAAAAGCTCTATATAATAAGTAATGCAACAGACACTGAGGAGTATTTTTCTCCGCTTTGCTGACAAGTATTTTTGTCCACTCATACTGAAGTAATAAAGGCCTAGTTCACTAATTTTGAGGATTTTTTTTGCATTATATAAATGTATAATGATAACGTATATTTATCAGGGGGTGCTACAGCACCCCTACTTCCTGCGGCTATGTTGATATCCAGATACAATGAGTTCCTGACTACCTCGAGTGTCTTTGTCTGTCTAAAAATGTGGGCACAATCAGAATGTGGACAAGATCAGGACAAAGGACGCATGTTAGCACCAGATGTAAACGGAGCCTATATTGTCCTCTAAAGCCCTGTTTGTTCAGTAGCCATTTCATATTTATTGCAATGGAGGAACAGTTTTCATTGAAGCTAAAAAGTTTTGACCCCGACGTGATTTGAACACGCAACCTTCTGATCTGGAGTCAGACGCGCTACCGTTGCGCCACGAGGTCAGCTACCGGAAATTCTAAACTATCCACGTTTGAAAGTGCTTGTTGACACGACGTGGTCTGTTTCTCACGACATACTCGCGCGCGCGAAGCGCCCGGAATGGTGACGCGGCCATCCTCGCAGTGGCCGTGGCATGCTCTCGTCGATTTCTTTCCCGGGAGAAAGATACGACGGTGCATTCTATGAAAAGGCCTCAGACGTGCTGAGCACTCACAGGACTTCGTGGTGAGGTGAAAAGGCTACTAAACATTACAGTCAGGAAATCAGAGTACGCTTTGTACTGTCCAGGAAAGGTTAAGATGTTTTTAATATATTCTGCTGTGTGTTGCTATTATCAATCAATCTGTTATTATTTGATGTATCTGTACCTTGATGGCGACACAGAGGTCAGCTTCTCCAGCACCCGGTTCACCCCTCGGCCCCTGGACACCTAGCAGGCAGTTTCTCCAGCACCTGGCTCACCCCTCGGCCCCTGGACACCTAGCAGGCAGTTTCTCCAGCACCCGGCTCACCCCTCGGTCCCTGGACACCTAGCAGGCAGTTTCTCCAGCACCCGGCTCACCCCTCGGCCCCTGGACACCTAGCAGGCAGACTGCTCAGCAGGCAGGATGTATAAACAAGGCTGTACATACAGACATGCACAAATGAAACGTATAAACACACTCAGAAACACACAGTACACACACAACTATATACATTTGTGTATGTGTGCATAGTTACCACACACACACACACACCGCTAACCCTAACCATTCCCCCCGAAGCATGCCTCTGGTCAACTTCCCAGGGGAAACATAAGGAAGTGCATTCTATGAAAGGGCCTCAGACACAATAGCAACTCACAGGACTTCGTGGTGTGATGGTAGCATGTGTGACTCTAGCCCAGAAGGATGCAAGTTCAAATGATGATACTTTTATGCATGAAAACACAGAGGGGCGGACAGAGACACACACACACACAGATGAGGAAGCAGACACATTCCAACATTCCAATCCATGTAATGGGTATTGCAGCCATCATCCCACATGTTGTTGTTGCTGCTGAAGGGAATTTCAGGGGTTTTACCTCGGTTATCAACTTGGTCAAATGACAAGGGACGTGGGGAGATTGGATCACATGACGTAGGGACTGGAACCTCTGGATGCCACTGTCCAGCCTCTTTCTGTATGGAGAGAGAGGGAGAGGAGAGAGAGTGAGAGAGAGAGGGAGAGAGGGGGGAGAGGGGGTATCTGGCTAAAATGTAATTTAATAAATTATAGAACCCATTGCCCTTTATGGTTGTGAGGTCTGGGGTCCGCTCACCAACCAAGAATTCACAAAATGGGACAAACACCAAATTGAGACTGCATGCAGAATTCTGCAAAAATATCCTCCATGTACAATGTAAAACACCAAATAATGCATGCAGAGCAGAATTAGGCCAATACCTGCTAATTATCCAAATCCAAAAAAGAGCCGGTAAATACTCCAACCACCTAAAAGGAAGCGATTCCCAAACCTTCCATAACAAAGCCATCACCTACAGAGAGATGAGCTTGGAGAAGAGTACACTAAGCAATCTGGTCCTGGGGCTCTGTTCACAAACACAAACAGACCCCACAGAGCCCCAGGACAGCAACACAATTAAATCCAAACAAATCATGAGAAAAAAATAGATAATTACTTGACACATTGGAAAGAATTAACAAAAAAAACAGAGCAAACTAGAATGCTATTTGGCCCTAAACAGAGAGTACACAGTGGCAGAATACCTGACCACTGTGACTGACCCAAACTTAAGGAAATATTTGATTATGTACAGACTCAGTGAGCATAGCCTTGCTATTGAGAAAGGCTGCCGTAGGCAGACCTGGCTCTCAAGAAAAGACAGACTATGTGCACACTGCCCACAAAATGAGGTGGAAACTGAGCTGCACTTCCTAACCTTCTGCCAAATGTATGACCATATTAGAGACACATATTTCCCTCAAGACCCACAAAGAATTTGAGAACAAATCCAATTTTGATGAACTCCCATATCTATTGGGTGAAATACCACAGTGTGCCATCACAGCAGCAAGATTTGTGACCTGTTGCCACAAGAAAAGGGCAACCAGTGAATAACAAACACCATTGTAAATACAACCCATCTTTATGTGCATTTATTTTCCCTTTTGTACTTTAACTATTTGCACATCGTTACAACACTGTATATAGACAAACGTCTTTATTATTTTTGAACTTTTATGAGTGTAATGTTTACTGTACATGTGTTATTGTTTATTTCACCTTTGTTTATTATCTATTTCATTTGCTTTGGCAATGTTAACATATGTTTCCCATGCCGATAAAGGCCATACATTGAATTTAATTGAGAGGGAGAGGAGAGCAGAGAGAGGGAGAGGAGAGCAGAGAGAGGGAGAGGAGAGCAGAGAGAGGGAGAGGAGAGCAGAGAGAGGGAGAGGAGAGCAGAGAGAGGGAGAGGAGAGCAGAGAGAGGGAGAGAGAGGGAGAGGAGAGGGACAGAGGGAGAGGAGAGGGAGAGGAGAGGGACAGAGGGAGAGGAGAGCAGAGAGAGGGGGAGAGAGGGAGAGGAGAGGGACAGAGGGAGAGGAGAGCAGAGAGAGGGGGAGAGAGGGAGAGGAGAGGGACAGAGGGAGAGGAGAGCAGAGAGAGGGGGGAGAGAGGGAGAGGAGAGCAGAGAGAGGGGGGAGAGAGAGGGAGAGGAGAGGGACAGAGGGAGAGGAGAGCAGAGAGAGGGGGGAGAGAGAGGGAGAGGAGAGCAGAGAGAGGGGGGAGAGAGAGGGAGAGGAGAGGGACAGAGGGAGAGGAGAGCAGAGAGAGGGGGGAGAGAGAGGGAGAGGAGAGCAGAGAGAGGGGGGAGAGAGAGGGAGAGGAGAGGGACAGAGGGAGAGGAGAGCAGAGAGAGGGGGGAGAGGGAGGGAGAGGAGAGGGACAGAGGGAGAGGAGAGCAGAGAGAGGGGGGAGAGAGAGGGAGAGGAGAGGGACAGAGGGAGAGGAGAGCAGAGAGAGGGGGGAGAGAGAGGGAGAGGAGAGCAGAGAGAGGGGGGAGAGGGAGGGAGAGGAGAGGGACAGAGGGAGAGGAGAGCAGAGAGAGGGGGAGAGGGAGGGAGAGGAGAGGGACAGAGGGAGAGGAGAGCAGAGAGAGGGGGGAGAGGGAGGGAGAGGAGAGGGACAGAGGGAGAGGAGAGCAGAGAGAGGGGGGAGAGGGAGGGAGAGGAGAGGGACAGAGGGAGAGGAGAGCAGAGAGAGGGGGGAGAGGGAGGGAGAGGAGAGCAGAGAGAGGGGGGAGAGAGAGGGAGAGGAGAGGGACAGAGGGAGAGGAGAGCAGAGAGAGGGGGGAGAGGGAGGGAGAGGAGAGGGACAGAGGGAGAGGAGAGCAGAGAGAGGGGGAGAGGGAGGGAGAGGAGAGGGACAGAGGGAGAGGAGAGCAGAGAGAGGGGGGAGAGGGAGGGAGAGGAGAGGGACAGAGGGAAAGGAGAGCAGAGAGAGGGGGGAGAGAGAGGGAGAGGAGAGCAGAGAGAGGGGGGAGAGAGAGGGAGAGGAGAGGGACAGAGGGAGAGGAGAGCAGAGAGAGGGGGGAGAGAGAGGGAGAGGAGAGCAGAGAGAGGGGGAGAGGGAGGGAGAGGAGAGGGACAGAGGGAGAGGAGAGCAGAGAGAGGGGGGAGAGGGAGGGAGAGGAGAGGGACAGAGGGAGAGGAGAGCAGAGAGAGGGGGAGAGAGGGAGAGGAGAGCAGAGAGAGGGGGAGAGGGAGGGAGAGGAGAGCAGAGAGAGGGGGGAGAGAGAGGGAGAGGAGAGCAGAGAGAGGGGGAGAGAGAGGGAGAGGAGAGGGACAGAGGGAGAGGAGAGCAGAGAGAGGGGGGAGAGAGAGGGAGAGGAGAGCAGAGAGAGGGGGGAGAGAGAGGGAGAGGAGAGCAGAGAGAGAGAGAGGAGAGCAGAGAGAGGGGGGAGAGAGAGGGAGAGGAGAGGGACAGAGGGAGAGGAGAGCAGAGAGAGGGGGGGGAGAGAGGGAGAGGAGAGCAGAGAGAGGGGGGAGAGAGAGGGAGAGGAGAGCAGAGAGAGGGGGAGAGAGAGGGAGAGGAGAGGGACAGAGGGAGAGGAGAGCAGAGAGAGGGGGGAGAGAGAGGGAGAGGAGAGCAGAGAGAGGGAGAGGAGAGCAGAGAGGGGGGAGAGAGGGAGAGGAAAGCAGAGAGAGATGGGAGAGAGAGGGAGAGGAGAGCAGAGAGAGGGGGGAGAGAGAGGGAGAGGAGAGGGACAGAGGGAGAGGAGAGCAGAGAGAGGGGGGAGAGAGAGGGAGAAGAGAGAGGGACAGAGGAAGAGGAGAGCAGAGCAGAGCAGAGAGAAGGGGAGGAGAGAGACGGAGAGGAGAGCGCAGGAAAGAGAGGAAAGGAGAAGAGAGAGGGGAGAAAGAGAGGAGAGGATGGAGAGAGGGAAGGAGAGGAGAGGGGGTTGGGGGGTGGGGCACTGTGAAAGAGGAGAAAGGGAAAGGATAGAGAGATGAATACAGACATACAGGAGCGATTCTTGATCCTCTGACATTAACCTTCATTCATATAGCAGACACAGAATTACATAACAGGGTCTAAAGGGGAAATTCATATTTAGTTTAGAGTGATCAACACAATGTTTAGCATATGTTGAGTTTTCGTAATACATCAATGAAATGTCATCGTACTGCTTGCTTAGTTACCCAGACGCTCGTGTTGTACTTGTTCAGTGACCAATTCAGTGCTGGTCAAAGGTCCTAGGTGACCACGCAGTATGATGTTGTTTCCTAGAATGCACCCCCTTATCTTTCTGCTGGGAATGAAGTCGACAAGAGGCATGTTTCGAGAGGCCTATGTTGTCGTGAGAAACTGAACATATTGTGCCAAGCAGCACTTCTAGAGCCCTGACACCTCAGGCAGCTAACCACCAGACCTTATGGCATAACAGTAGTGCTTTTGACTCCACATCAGAAGGTTGCGTATTCAAATCATGTTGGGGTCAATTCATTTGAGACTGAAAACTGGGCCTGCTGTGACCAGCACTATATGAATTGGTCACTGAACAGACCCAGCTTGGGAGGACAACACAGACCATCCTCTGTTAGAGTAGTGAGAGGACAACAATAGGAGGTGAGTTGTGACCAGAGCTAGATTATCAGAGAGGGGCTAGGGGTTGTTTTTGGTGAACTGGACAGTGATCAGAAAGGGGATAAGTGAGTGAGCTGGACAGTGGTCAGATAGGGGTTGTTTTTGGACAGGGTCATTGTGAGCTGGACAGTGGTCAGTTGGTTACCATAGCTGCGGGAAGTAGGGGTGCTGAGGGTGCAGCAGCACCCCCTGATAAATAAAACATTAAATGAATAATACAATAACAATTAAAAAGTGAAATATGCTTTTATTACTCCTGGGCCAGCTCCTCTGCTCTCTCCTCATAGGCTGTCCTCATGTCACACAGCATGGACAGCTTACTTCTGATCAACTCACTGGTGGCTGACAGCGGCTTAGCAGTGGAAACTATACACAAAGAGAGACACAAATCAATGTTATATGTTTTATACAATACAATTGAGGGCAAAGAGAGAGACGTGCACAAGTTTTATTTTTATACAATAAAATGATTGACTGATTGATTGACTGACTGACTGACTGACTGACTGATTGACTGATTGACTGATTGATTGACTGATTGACTGACTGATTGATTGACTGATAGATTGACTGATTGATTGACTGATTGTTGTGAGCAGAGCTAGACAGACAGCAGGTTAACATGGCAACTCCACAGAGAGAGAGAGAGAACATTCATGTTTCAATACACTGACCCACTTGACTTGTTCTGGAGCAAAGGGCCTCAACTTTTCAACACGGAGACGTTTCCAAAATAACCACTTTTTTTTTTTTATTCTGCATCTGGGGACTACTGGTCGAAACTGTGATAGAAGCAGTAGTTTGTGTTTCTGTATAGCAGGCCAACCTTGTGGGTCGTGAAGGGTGTCTGTAGTCTTGGGGTGTGTTGGGTTGTCCACTCTCCGAGGGGTGGGAAGGGTAGGTAACCTGCTGTGTGAGAGAACAGTTAATCCTTTAGTATTTGGTTAGGGCGTATAGTTAGTTACTAAAGTTAGTTGAGGCGTTTTCACATCAGATTAAACGTATCTCACCCTGGGGCTGGTGACAACATGGGGTTTTAACCCTAGGCTAGGCGGAAAATGCTAATTAGGCAAACGTCTAAATTGCTAGCCTGATCACCCTTGGGTCACCCCTGGGTTAAAATGCTAATGTTAAATAAACAACCTTTTACTCAATCAACATTAATCAACACAAGCTCTCACCCTGATCCCAAGAGTCTCCACATACCGAACCATTAAAGAACATTCCTTAGATGACGTCATGTCTGAGGTTGTGTGCCTACTGCCTAGGGGATGGTACCTGTAACTGTCAGTCAAAGTGCCGTTGCCATGGTTCTGATTCTGCTCTGGACCACTGAAGTCTTTGGTGACACTCTGGTGGACCCGAATCCAGCAGTGTCTGAAGGTTTGTGGAGAGATCATGACAAGTTATGGACTTTATTTTCAAAAGTTGACCTGGTCTCTCTGTAGAATGTGATTCACTTTTTAAAATAAGTCATCAAGTAGAACAGTAGGCTATCATCACTGTCAGATTAAAACCTCTTATCTGCAAAACTTTTCAGGAAGTGAAAACAAATGTCACATTTTCCCATTAACAAAATTTAAAATGTCAAACTTTAGAAGCTACTTTGATAAACATTTATTGGTCCTAGAGTCATGAAATGTTCAGAGTACATTGTGAGGAGTTACTGCTCTCAATACATGTCAAACAATGACAGCAACGCTATGCAATGAGAAGATCTGAAGGTTTCAGCGTCTCTCAGCTCAGAGTAATATTCAGAAGGACTTGACAGGTGAGTGGAGTTCTGAGACGAACATTATCTCATAGCTCCCTCTGGTGTTCATATGCTTTAATTACTTCAAATTCAGTTTAGAATGAACAGAGATGGTCTATACAATATCAAAGTAGGGCTCTGTGTTTTGCGCGATCATGTGACATGCTTGGATTTTAACCTTTATTTAGAATTTTTGTATTTTCTTTTCTTTTTTTACATTGTGTCAGCTGGTCCAGTACCATCCTCAGGCAATTGCTTTAATTTTTTGGTGTAATTCTCATTTCTGGATAAGGCTTAAAATATAGGATAAAATCTTCCTACACTAGTGGAATAAATCATGTGACACACACATAAAATGACAGTGCACTAAATCTTCATAAAGCACTCAAATAGAATGGGATACATTAATGAAAACATTACATTACACCAACCAGAATTATACCATTTATATTAGCTGTGACAAAATTAATCATTTGGTGAAACAAATCTGTTGAGACAGTTATTAAACTATAGAGCTAGATTCCTCAAAGGAAAACCCCTCCATAAAACCCACGCCAAAATTATAATAGCCAATAACTCAACAAAAAAAGTCTGATTTCATCAATATAGTTTCGTAATTAGCTCCATTTAAATATATTCTCCAGATTAAATATCTACTTGGAATTTGTACAGCAGGATATTAAATTGCAGATAAATCGAATTATGTGAGCTTTTATTAAAATAATGAGTGCCCAAATGTTCATCAAAGAGTTTTAAAAACGTTTAAATTAAAACAAAGGAAGTCCCTCCCTTCTGTTTAGCCTCAGCTCAAACTTTCGTCGCCATTACCAGTTGTTGTCTTAGCTCTCTCGAATAACACCTGTGATTGCGTTATGCCTCTCTCCCATGTCAATATGCTTTGCCTATTGCTGTTTGGGTTAGTTCTTATTGTACTATTTCACTGTAAAGCCCCTAGTCCCGCTCAACCTGCCTCAGAAAGCTCCTTTGTCCCACCCCCCATACACGCGGAGACCGGCTCAATCGGTGCCTCTAGTGATGCTATCTCTTTCATTGTTACCCAATGCTTAGGTTTACCTCCACTGTACTCATATCCTTCCATATCCTTGTCTGTACATAATGCTCTGAATCTATTCTACAACGCCCAGAAATCTGCCCCTTTTATTCTATGTACCCAACACACTAGAAGACCAGTTCTTAAAGCCTTTAGCCGTATCCTTATTCTAATCCTCCTCTGCACCCTCCGCTGCAACTTGCCCATGCCCCCCCTCGCGTCTCCTTCACCCTAATTCAGATAGCTGATGTCCTGAAAGAGCTGCAAAATCTGGATCCCTACAAATCAGCTGGGCTAGACAATCTGGACCCTTTCTTTCTAAAATTAGCCGCCGAAGTTGTCGCAACCCCTATTACTAGCCTGTTCAACCTCTCTTTCGTATCGTCTGAGATCCCCAGAGATTGGAAAGCTGCCGCGGTCATCCCCCTCTTCAAAGGAGGTGACACTCTAGATCCAAACTGTTACAGACCTATACCCATCCTGCCCTGCCTTTCGAAAGTATTTGAAAGCCAAGTTAACAAACAGATCACCGACCATTTCGAATCCCACCGTACCTTCTCCGCTATGCAATCTGGTTTCCGAGCTGGTCATGGGTGCACCTCAGCCACGCTCAAGGTCCTTAACGATATAATAACCGCGATCAATAAAAGACAGTACTGTGCAGCCGTCCTCATCGACCTGGCCAAGGCTTTTGATTCTGTCAATCACCGCATTCTAATTGGCAGACTAAATAACCTTGGTTTCTCAAATGACTGCCTCGCCTGGTTCACAAACTACTTCTCAGATAGAGTTCAATGTGTCAAATCGGAGGGCCTGTTGTCTGGTACTCTGGCAGTCTCTATGGGGGTGCCACAGGGTTCAATTCTCGGGCCGACTCTATTCTCTGTGTATATCAATGATGTCGCTCTTGCTGCTGGTGACTCTCAGATCCACCTCTACGCAGACGACACCATTTTGTATACATCTGGCCCTTCATTGGACACTGTGTTAACAAACCTCCAAACAAGCTTCAGTGCCATACAACCCTCCTTCCGTAGCCTCCAACTGCTCTTAAACGCTAGTAAAACTACATGCATGCTCTTCAATCGAACGCTAGAATCACTACTCTCGGCGGGTCTGACTTAGAATATGTGGACAACTACAAATACCTAGGTGTCTGGTTAGACCATAAATTCTCCTTCCAGACTCACATTAAGCATCTCCAATCCAAAGTTAAATCTAGAATCGGCTTCCTATTTCGCAACAAAGCCTCCTTCACTCATGCTGCTAAACATGCCCTCGTAAAACTGACTATCCTACCGATCCTTGACTTCGGCGATGTCATTTACAAAATAGCCTCCAACACTCTACTCAGCAAATTGGATGTAGCCTATCACAGTGCCATCCGTTTTGTCACCAAAGCCCCATATACTACCCACCATTGTGACCTGTACACTCTCATTGGCTGGCCCTCACTACATATTCGTCGCCAAACCCACTGGCTCCAGGTCATCTATAAATCACTTCTAGGCAAATCCCCGCCTTATCTTAGCTCATTGGTCACCATAGCAACACCCACCCGTAGTATGTGTTCCAGCAGGTATATCTCACTGGTCATCCCCAAAGCCAAAACCTCATTTGGCCGCCATTCCTTCCAGTTTTTTGCTGCAAATGACTGGAACGAACTGCTGAAATCTCTGAAGCTGGAGACTCTTATCTCCCTCACTAACTTTAAGCATCAGTTTTTCAGAGCAGCTTACCGATCACTGCACCTGTACACAGCCCATCTGTAATTGGTCCACCCAACTACCTCATCCCCATATTGTTATTTACATTGTTATTTATTTTGCTAATTTGCACCCCAGTATCTCTATTTGCACATCATCTTCTGCACATCTAGCACTCCAGTGTTAATACTAAATTGTAATTATTTTGCACTATGGCCTATTTATTGCCTTACCTCCATAACTTACTACATTTGCACATACTGTATATAGATATTATACTGTTTTATTGACTGTACGTTTTGTTTATTCCATATGTAACTCTGTGTTGTTGTTGTTTTTATCGCACTGCTTTGCTTTATCTTGGCCAGGTCGCAGTTGTAATTGAGAACTTGTTCTCAACTGGCTTACCTGGTTAAATAAAGATGAAATAAAAATAAAAATAATTTAAAAAATACAGGACGGTTGAGCTAATGTGCGCTAATGTGATTAGCATGACTGTTGTAAGTAACAGCAAACTTTCCAGGACATAGACATGTCTTATATGGGCAGAAAGCTTTAATTATTGTTAATTTAACTGCACTGTCCAATTTACAGTAGCTATTACAGTGAAAAAATACCATGCTATTGTTTGAGGAGATTGCACAACAACAAAAAACTTGTCACAGCAACTGGTTTGATACATTCACCTCTGAATATAAATAATGTACTTACATTCAGTAATCTTGCTCTGATTTGTCATCCTGAGGGTCCCAGAGATAACATGTAGCATATTTTTGTTTGATAAAATCCATTTTTATATTCAAATGTAGGAACTGGGTTCTACAGTTTGAACCCTTGCTGTCTCTGGCTCCACACCCAATCTGCCCGGCCATCTAGATGTGTGAAAGTTAGTGTATACGCTAATGATCCATCATGTATGACATTCCTGGGAGTGTGTAAACTTACATTTGTATTACCATTTCATTTTTGTATGTTCTCTATAGTTATGTACTTGAAAATGTATCAATTGACAAATTCGGCACATTTGGGCAGACTTGATACAAAATAGTCTAGTATTGCAATGCTTCACTGGATCAATCTGAAACTTTGCACTCACACTGCTACCATCTAGTGGCCAAAATCTGAATTGCGCCTAAACTGCAATATTATATTGTGGCCTTTCTCTTTCATTTCAAAGATGATAAATATCAAATAAATAAAAAACTATTTTTTTTGTTTGTATTATCTTTTACCAGATCTAATGTGTTATATTCTCCTACATTAATTTTACATTTCCACGAACTTCAAAGTTTTTCCTTTCAAATGGTATCAAGAATATGCATATCCTTGCTTCAGGTCCTGAGCTACAGGCAGTTAGATTTGGGTATGTCATTTTAGGCGAAAATTGAAAAAAAGGGTCTGATCCTTAAGAGGTTAAACCAATGAGGCTGAATAAGTCCTTGATTTCAGGACTCCTTATTTTGAGGACAGGGGGGAGGGGGGCAGCAGTGACCTGGGTAGAAAGCCAAAAGAACCAAAGCAAAGGTTGGCTCTGGGGCGAGTGGCCCTTTTCCCCCTGGCGTGCGCCATACAGACAGACTATCTGGGAGATGCTTTCTTTCTATCTAAGAGGCAGGGTGGATTGAAGAAATGACCTTTTGTTGTACGAGGGAGGCAAACATCTCTATGAGGCCAGAGTGTGTCACCATCACATCAGAAGGAAGGCTGTTCCTATGACAACAGGTTCCGGGTGTTTGGGTTCTGTGCGTAGATGTGTGTGTGTGTGTATGTGTGTGTGTGTGTGTATGTGTGTGTGTGTGTGTGTGTGTGTGTGTGTGTGTGTGTGTGTGTGTGTGTGTGTGTGTGTGTGTGTGTGTGTGTGTATGTGTGTGTGTGTGTGTGTATGTGTGTGTGTGTGTGTGTGTGTGTGTGTGTGTGTGTGTGTGTGAGCAGATGTTCCTGCAGAGTGAGGCTGATGGGAAACAGATAGGGCTGATTCTATGCTCCACACACTCTGAACAAGATGACACGGAGTAGGGTGTGAGCCCCGAAACACACATCACCTCCACTGCTCACACACACACACACACACACGCACGCACACACGCACGCACGCACGCACGCACGCACGCACACACACACACACACACACACACACACACACACACACACACACACACACACACACACACACACACACACACACACACACACACACACACACACGCGCACACACTGAATCAGTGGACATAGAGAAGACCAAAGTGGAATCAGCTGACATAGAGAGCTCTAAAGAGGAGTCAGCTGACATAGAGAGCTCTAAAGAGGAGTCAGCTGACATAGAGAGCTCTAAAGAGGAGTCAGCTGACATAGAGAGCTCTAAAGAGGAGTCAGCTGACATAGAGAGCTCTAAAGAGGAATCAGCTGACATAGAGAGCTCTAAAGAGGAGTCAGCTGACATAGAGAGCTCCAAAGAGGAATCAGCTGACATAGAGAGCTCTAAAGAGGAGTCAGCTGACATAGAGAGCTCTAAAGAGGAATCAGCTGACATAGAGAGCTCTAAAGAGGAGTCAGCTGACATAGAGAGCTCTAAAGAGGAATCAGCTGACATAGAGAGCTCTAAAGAGGAGTCAGCTGACATAGAAAGCTCTAAAGAGGAATCAGCTGACATAGAGAGCTCTAAAGAGGAGTCAGCTGACATAGAGAGCTCTAAAGAGGAGTCAGCTGACATAGAGAGCTCTAAAGGGGAGTCAGCTGACATAGAGCATTGTGGTCCTCTGTAGCTCAATTGGTAGAGCATAGCGCTTGTAACGCCAGGGTAGTGGGCTCGATCCCCAGGACCACCCATACGTAAAAAATGTATGCGCACATGACTGTAAGTCGCTTTGGATAAAAGCGTCTGCTAAATGGCATATTATTATATTATTATAGAGAGCTCCAAAGAGCCATCAACTGACATAGAGAGCTCCAAAGAGCCATCAACTGACATAGAGAGCTCCAAAGAGGAGTCAGTTGACAGGAGGAGGTGGGAGGGGGAATGGGGGAGGTGGAATGTGGAGGTGGAATGGGGGTGGGGGAGGGGGCTGAGAGTGGGGTGAGGGGGAATGGGGGAGGGGGGAGGTGGAATGGTGGTGAAGGAATGGGAGAGGTGGAGAGATGAAGATGAGACACACGATGGAGATGAGAGAATACAAAAGAGGTGAAAGATGTTTGAAGGTTTGGTTGGTATTGCACACACGCTCTTTCTCTCAAAGATATAGGCACATTTGCAAGCAGGCCCTCCGCGCCCTTACCTCACGCGCTCCACCTGCCCCCCCACCCGTACGCTGATGCTGCCCAGTCTCCTGCGTGAGTACATCCTTGGCAGAGGACCAACTCAGAGGATTCGCAGAGGATAGTGTCACGCCTCACCTTCTCTCTCTCCCTCATTCTCCCTCTCCTCTCTCCCTCATTCTCCCTCTCTCTCTCTCCCTCATTCTCCCTCTCTCTCTCTCCTCATTCTCCTTCTCACTCTCTCCCTCATTCTCCCTCTCCCTCATTCTCTCTCTCTCTCTCTCTCTCTCTCTCTCTCTCTCTCTCTCATTCTCCCTCATTCTTCTCTCTCTCTCTCTCTCTCTCCCTCATTCACCCCCCCCCTCACTCTCTCTCTCTCTCTCTCTCTCTCTCTCTCTCTCTCTCCTTCTCTCTCTCTCCCTCATTTCCTTCTCCCCCTTTCCTCTCTCTCTCTCCCTCATTCTCCTCTCTCTCTCTCCCTCATTCTCCCTCTCCCTCATTCTCCCTCTCTCTCTCCCTCATTCTCCCTCTCTCTCTCTCCTTCATTCTCCCTCTCTCTCTCTCCCTCATTCTCCCTCTCTCTCTTTCTCTCTCTACCTCATTCTCTCTCTCTCGCCCTCTCTCTCTCTCCCTCATTCTCCCCCTCTCTCTCTCCCTCATTCTCCCCCTCTCTCTCCCTCATTTTCCCTCTCTTTCTCTCCCTCATTCTCCCTCTCTCACTCTCCCTCTCTCTCTCTCTCTCTCTCTCTCTCTCTCTCTCTCTCTCTCTCTCTCTCTCTCTCTCTCTCTCTCTCTCTCTCTATCTCTCTCTCTCTCTCTCTCTCTCTCTCAATTCAATTTCAATTTCAATTTCAATTCAATTTAAGGGCTTATTGGCATGGGAAACATGTGTTAACATTGCCAAAGCAAGTGAAGTAGATAGTAAACAAAAGTGAAATAAACAATAAATATTAACAGTAAACATTACACTCAGAAGTTTCAAAAGAAGAAAGACATTTCAAATGTCTTATTATTTATATATACAGTGTACAAAGTACAAATGAGAAAATAAATAAACATAAATATGGGTTGTATTTACAATGGTGTTTGTTCTTCACTGGTTGCCCTTTTCTTGTGGCAACAGGTCACAAATCTTGCAGCTGTGATGGCACACTGTGGTTTTTCACCCAGTAGATAAGGGAGTTTATCAAAATTGGGTTTGTTTTCGAATTCTTTGTGGATCGCTGTAATCTGAGGGAAATATGTGTCTCTAATATGGTCATACATTTGGCAGGAGGTTAGGAAGTGCAGCTCAGTTTCCACCTCATTTTGTGGGGAGTGTGCACATAGCCTGTCTTCTCTTGAGAGCCAGGTCTGCCTACGGCGGCCTTTCTCAATAGCAAGGCTATGCTCACTGAGTCTGTACATAGTCAAAGCTTTCCTTAAGTTTGGGTCAGTCACAGTGGTCAGGTATTCTGCCACTCTGTACTCTCTGTTTAGGGCCAAATAGCATTCTAGTTTGCTCTGTTTTTTTGTTTGTTCTTTCCAATGTGTCAAGTGTCAAGTAATTCTCTTTTTGTTTTCTCATGATTTGGTTGGGTCTAATTGTGTTGTTGTTGTTGTTGTTGTCCTGGGGCTGTGTGGGGTCTGTTTGTGTTTGTGAACAGAGGCCCAGGACAAGCTTACTTAAGGGACTCTTCTCCAAGTTCATCTCTCTGTAGGTGATGGCTTTGTTATGGAAGGTTTGGGAATCGCTTCCTTTTAAGTGGTTATAGAATTTAACGTCTCTTTTCTGGATTTTGATAATTAGCGGGTATTGGCCTAATTCTGCTCTGCATGCATTATTTGGTGTTTTACGTTGTACACAGAGGATGTTTTTGCAGAATTCTGCATGCAGAGTCTCAATTTGGTGTTTGTCCCATTTTGTGAATTCTTGGTTGGTGAGCGGACCCCAGACCTCAGAACCATTAAGGGCAATGGGTTCTATAGCTGATTCAAGTATTTTTAGCCAGATCCTAATTGGTATATCAAAATTTATGTTCCTTTTGATGGCATAGAAGGCCCTTCTTGCCTTGTCTCTCAGATCGTTCACAGCTTTGTGGAAGTTACCTGTGGCGCTGATGTTTAGGCCGAGGTATGTATAGTTTTTTGTGTGCTCTAGGGCAACGGTGTCTAGATGGAATTTGTATTTGTGGTCCTGGCAACTGGACCTTTTTTGGAACACCATTATTTTTGTCTTACTGAGATTTACTGTCAGGGCCCAGGTCTGACAGAATCTGTGCAGAAGATCTAGGTCTTGGTTGGTGACCGAAGCACCAGATCATCAGCAAACAGAAGACATTTGACTTCAGATTCTAGTAGGGTGAGGCCGGGTGCTGCAGACTGTTCTATTGCCCTCGCCAATTCGTTGATATATATGTTGAAGAGGGTGGGGCTTAAACTGCATCCCTGTCTCACCCCACGGCCCTGTGGAAAGAAATGTGTGTGTTTTTTGCCAATTTTAACCGCACACTTGTTGTTTGTGTACATGGATTTTATAATGTCGTATGTTTTTCCCCCAACCCCACTTTCCATCAATTTGTATAGCAGACCCTCATGCCAAATTGAGTCAAAAGCTTTTTTGAAATCAACAAAGCATGAGAAGACTTTGCCTTTGTTTTGGTTTTTTTGTTTGTCAATTAGGGTGTGCAGGGTGAATACGTGGTCTGTCGTACAGTAATTTGGTAAAAAGCCAATTTGACATTTGCTCAGTACATTGTTTTCACTGAGGAAATGAACTAGTCTGCTGTTAATGATAATGCAGAGGATTTTCCCAAGATTGCTGTTGACGCATATCCCACGGTAGTTATTGGGGTCAAATTTGTCTCCACTTTTGTGGATTGGGGTGATCAGTCCTTGGTTCCAAATATTGGGGAAGATGCCAGAGCTAAGGATGATGTTAAAGAGTTTAAGTATAGCTAATTGAAATTTGTGGTCTGTATATTTTATCATTTCATTGAGGATACCATCAACACCACAGGACTTTTTGGGTTGGAGGGTTCCAGTGGATTCCAGTGGGTTCTGGTAGTCTTTAATAGTTGATTCTTAGATTTGCATTTGATCATGTATATTTTTTTTGCTGTTTGTTCTCTGTTATAGGGCCAAAAAGATTGGAGAAGTGGTTTACCCATACATCTCCGTTTTGGATAGATAGCTCTTCGTGTTGTTGTTTGTTTAGTGTTTTCCAATTTTCCCAGAAGTGGTTAGAGTCTATGAATTCTTCAATTACATTGAGCTGATTTCTGACATGCTGTTCCTTCTTTTTCCGTAGTGTATTTCTTTATTGTTTTAGTGATTCACCATAGTGAAGGCGTAGGCTCAGGTTTTCTGGATCTCTATGTTTTTGGTTGGATAGGTTTCTCAATTTCTTTCTTAGGTTTTTGCATTCTTCATCAAACCATTTATCACTGTTATTACTTTTCTTTGGTTTTCTGTTAGAGATGTTTAGATTTGATAGGGAAGCTGAGAGGTCAAATATACTGTTTAGGTTTTCTACTGCCAAGTTTACACCTTCACTATTACAGTGGAACGTTTTGTCCAGGAAGTTGTCTAGAATGGATTGAATTAGTTGGGTAAGGGGGGGTAGAAGGATTACTTTATCCTATCCCAGGTATTCCTTAAAGAGGTGGGGTTTCAAATGTCTCCGGAAGGTGGTGAGTGACTCCGCTGTCCTGGCGTCGTGAGGGAGCTTGTTCCACCATTGGGGTGCCAGAGCAGCGAACAGTTTTGACTGGGCTGAGTGGGAACTATGCTTCCGCAGAGGTAGGGGAGCCAGCAGGCCAGAGGTGGATGAACGCAATGCCCTCGTTTGGGTGTAGGGACTGATCAGAGCCTGAAGGTACGGAGGTGCCGTTCCCCTCACAGCTCCGTAGGCAAGCACCATGGTCTTGTAGCAGATGCGAGCTTCAACTGGAAGCCAGTGGAGTGTGCGGAGGAGCGGGGTGACGTGAGAGAACTTGGGAAGGTTGAACACCAGACGGGCTGTGGCATTCTGGATGAGTTGTAGGGGTTTAATGGCACAGGCAGGGAGCCCAGCCAACAGCGAGTTGCAGTAATCCAGACGAGAGATGACAAGTGCCTGGATTAGGACCTGTGCCGCTTCCTGTGTAAGGCAGGGTTGTACTCTCCGAAAGTTGTAGAGCATGAACCTACAGGATCGGGTCACCACCTTGATGTTAGCGGAGAATGACAGGGAGTTGTCCAGGGTCACGCCAAGGCTCTTCGCACTCTGGGAGGAGGACACAACGGAGTTGTCAACCATGATGGCGAGATCATGGAACAGGCAGTCCTTCCCCGGGAGGAAGAGCAGCTCCGTCTTGCCAAGGTTCAGCTTGAGGTGGTGATCCGTCATCCATACTGATATGTCTGCCAGACATGCAGAGATGCGATTGCAGACTCTGGGTTGAGGTCAGTGATAAAGTAGTCTACAGTACTACTGCCAAGAGATGAGTTATAGGTGTACCTACCATAGGAGTCCCCTCGAAGCCTACCATTGACTATGTACATACCCAGTGTGCAACAGAGCTGCAGGAGTCGTGACCCATTTTTGTTGGTTATGTTGTCGTAGTTGTGCCTAGGGGGGCATATGGGGGAGGGAATGCTGTCACCTCCAGGTAGGTGTTTGTCCCCCTGTGTGCTGAGGGTGTCAGGTTCTTGTCCAGTTCTGGCATTTAGGTCGCCACAGACTAGTACATGTCCCTGGGTCTGGAAATGATTGATTTCCCCCTCCAGGATGGAGAAACTGTCTTCATTAAAGTATGGGGATTCTAGTGGGGGGATATAGGTAGCACACAGGAGGACATTTTTCTCAGTTGAGATAATTTCCTTTTGAATTTCTAACCAAATGTAAAATGTTCCTGTTTTGATTAATTTAATAGAGTGAGTTAGGTCTGCTCTATACCAAATTAGCATACTCTCTGAGTCCCTTCCCTGTTTCACACCTGGTAGTTTGGTGGATGGGACTACCAGCTCTCTGTAACCTAGAGGGCAACCAGTGGGTCCATCTCCTCTATACCATGTTTCTTGTAGGATGACAATGTCTGTATTTCCGATTTCTTTGGTGAAGTCTAGATTCCTGCTCTTTAGGCCAAAGGCAGATGACCTCAGGCCTTGGATATTCCAGGATGAAATAGTGAAGGCTTTGTGTTCCATAAAGTGTCTAATGTTGTTGGTTGTGTGGTTTGGCCTCAGGCCAGTAATTGTGAGCAGAGCCTGCTGAGCATCTGGTACATGCCATTGGCTTGGGCTAGTGTAAGAGTGGGTGTTGGGCTTGTTCACGGCCCGGGCCTGCTCACGGCCTGGGCGTATGTGTGACTTTCATGTTGAGGCCCTCTTTGTGGGAGTGGGGGGCTTGGGGTGGGTAAGAGGGGCATAGGTCTGATCTGAGGGGGCCTAAATGGGGTGTGGGCATGGTTGACTTGGGGGGAGTTAATTGGTGGGGGTGGGGGTGTAGATGTGGTTGATGGTGCTGTGGTCTGGATGTAGGTCCTCTCTGCGGGGGTCCTCTATGTGTAGGTCCTGGGGGGGGGGGGGGGGGGGGGTCCCGCAGGTCTGGGAGAGTGTCTTGCTGGTCTGGGCGGGGTGTCTGTTGATCTGTTGCTCCTGTGTGAGGTGTTGGGTCTGCGGTTGAGGGCGATATCCTTTAGGGTCCGGGCGAAGGGGGGCACTGCTGCCTTGTATAGGTGGACCTGGTCATAAAGGCTGTTCACGTCCAGGGTGGAGTGGTGGGCCAGGTAGACATTTGGTTTTGATGCACAGTCACGGGAAATACTTGCGTTTACCCGCTGTATGGTAGCAGGGTGGAAGTCTTTTCGTGGTAACAGGGTTGAGATAACCACTTGTGTGTTGGGGAAAGTAGAAGAAGCTTTTTCTATCACTCCCTTGAATGATGTGGCCACCCTTTCCTGCTGTGTTCTCAGGTCGTTTGTGCCTGTGTGTATTATTATGTGGCTGGGTGATCCTAGTCGGTCCTCAGACAGAAGGTCTAGGGCACGCTGGGTGTTTGGACACCAGAGTTTAGACACTGTGTGTTTTGGAAAAAGTTTATTTTCTTGTATGTATTTCCCGTTTGAGTCCATAAGGAGTACAATCTGTGGCTTGTGTATGTCCTCAGTGGGTGTGGGGGGGTCGTCATGAGGGCTATCAGGGTGTCTGACTGGGGGGTTGCTCAGAGGGGTTGGGATCCCCTGGGCTTGGGGTTCTTCATTTGTTTGTCTGTGTGTGATGTCGAGGCTATGGTCAGGGTCTAGGGTGTACTGTTCTGCTGCGGTGTCGAGACTTTGGCCAGGATCTGAGGTGGGCTGTTCTGCTGGCTTCTCTGTGGGGGTGGCCAGCTCACTAATGGGTTGTTCTATGTCACCCGTCATCGTTCTCACCTTCTCCTCCAGCACTCTGATCCTCTCCTCTAGTGCTCTGTTCTTCTCCTGCTCCTGCTCTTTCTCCTGTTGATGTTGTCTCACCACAGTCCAGAGTGCAGACATGTCTCTCTCTACCTGCAGCTCTCCAGGTCTAGTTAAGGGGGTGTTGTTGTGCTGGACTGTTGTCTGGGTCTGTGCTGACTGGAGTGTGTTCACCTGCTGTTCCAGCTCCACCTGCCTTACCTCCAGCTGGGTAAATGTATCCTTCATTTCAATGAGGGAGTAGTACTCTGTGCTGGGAAGTTGACTTTCTGCTTGGGGTTGCGCTGTGGGGTTATTTAATGAAGAGGTCTGGTCTGACCCGCTCGGGGTAGGGGTATCTTTCTCAAGGGAGAGCTTCTCCTGCTGAGCTATTTCTTTGATTAGGTGAAAGTCCAGCTGGAACTGTTTGGTGTTGCCTTGAACCAAAACGGTTCCAGATTTATAGAGATTAATATTAGACGACTCAGAGTCCTCGTTGTCCAGTATCCTGAGTTTCCACCCGTCGCTAACACCCCCCCTCTTAACAGAGGGGTAGTGTGCTAGTATAGCACTGTGCCATGCCAGGGGATGGTCTGTGTGGAAGATAAGGTTGCTTATGTTCCCATTTTTATACAAATCAGCAAA
>NC_140004.1:41979297-42031798 GCF_964263955.1 Coregonus lavaretus | reverse complement strand
ATTCTATTCCTCCTCTGTTCCTCTGGTGATGTAAAGGTTAACACAGGCCCTGCAGCCTCCAGTATCATTCCTACTCCCCAGGAGCTATCATTTGTTGACTTCTGTAACCGTAAAAGCATTGGTTTTTTGCATGTTAACATCAGAAGCCTCCTCCCTAAGTTTGAGTTATTCACTGCGTTAGCACACTCCGCCAACCTTGATGTTCTAGCAGTGTCTGAATCCTGGCTTAGGAAGGCCACCAAAAATGCAGAAATGTCCATCCCCAACTACAACATTTTCCGTCTAGATAGAACTGCCAAAGGGGGTGGAGTTGCAATCTACTGTAGAGATAGCCTGCAGAGCTCTATCATACTATCCAGGTCTGTGCCCAAACAGTTTGAGCTCCTACTTCTAAAAATCCACCTTTACAGAAATAAGTCTCTCACTGTTGCCGCTTGCTACAGACCCCCCTCAGCCCCTAGCTGTGCCCTGGACACCATATGTGAATTGATTGCCCCCCATCTATCCTCAGAGTTCGTACTGCTTGGTGACCTAAACTGGGATATGCTTAACACCCCGGCCATCCTACAATCCAAACTAGATGCCCTCAATCTCACACAAATTATCAAGGAACCTACCATGTCAAATCAAATCAAATCAAATTGTATTGGCCACATGCGCCGAATACAACAGGTGCAGACATTACAGTGAAATGCTTACTTACAGCCCTTAACCAACAGTGCATTTATTTTTAACAAAAAAGTAAAAATAAAACAACAACAAAAAAAGTGTTGAGAAAAAAAGAGCAGAAGTAAAATAAAATAACAGTAGGGAGGCTATATATACAGGGGGGTACCGGTGCAGAGTCAATGTGCGGGGGCACCGGCTAGTTGAGGTAGTTGAAGTAATATGTACATGTGGGTAGATTTAAAGTGACTATGCATAAATAATTAACAGAGTAGCAGCAGCGTAAAAGGATGGGGTGGGGGGGCAGTGCAAATAGTCCGGGTAGCCATGATTAGCTGTTCAGGAGTCTTATGGCTTGGGGGTAGAAGCTGTTGAGAAGCCTTTTGGACCTAGACTTGGCGCTCCGGTACCGCTTGCTGTGCGGTAGCAGAGAGAACAGTCTATGACTAGGGTGGCTGGAGTCTTTGACAATTTTGAGAGCCTTCCTCTGACACCGCCTGGTATAGAGGTCCTGGATGGCAGGAAGCTTGGCCCCAGTGATGTACTGGGACGTACGCACTACCCTCTGTAGTGCCTTGCGGTCGGAGGCCGAGCAGTTGCCATACCAGGCGGAGATGCAACCAGTCAGGATGCTCTCGATGGTGCAGCTGTATAACTTTTTGAGGATCTGAGGACCCATGCCAAATCTTTTCAGTCTCCTGAGGGGGAATAGGCTTTGTCGTGCCCTCTTCATGACTGTCTTGGTGTGTTTGGACCATGATAGTTCATTGGTGATGTGGACACCAAGGAACTTGAAGCTCTCAACCTGTTCCACTACAGCCCCGTCGATGAGAATGGGGGCGTGCTCAGTCCTCTTTTTTTTCCTGTAGTCCACAATCATCTCCTTTGTCTTGGTCACTTTGAGGGAGAGGTTGTTATCCTGGCACCACACGGCCAGGTTTCTGACCTCCTCCCTATAGGCTGTCTCATCGTTGTCGGTGATCAGGCCTACCACTGTTGTGTCGTCGGCAAACTTAATGATTTGTGTTGGAGTCGTGCCTGGCCATGCAGTCATGGGTGAACAGGGAGTACAAGAGGGGACTGAGCACGCATCCCTGAGGGGCCCCCGTGTTGAGGATCAGTGTGGCAGATGTGTTGTTACCTACCCTTACCATGTACAACCCTAAATCCGTAAACATGGGCACCCTTATAGATATCATCCTGACTGACTTACCCTCTAAATACACCTCCGCTGTCTTCAACCAGGATCTCAGCGATCACTGCCTTATTGCCTGCGTCCGTAACGGGTCCGCGGTGAAACGACCACCCCTCATCACTGTCAAACGCTCCCTAAAACACGTTAGCGAGCAGGCCTTCCTAATTGACCTGGCCCAGGTATCCTGGATGGATATCGATCTCATTCTGTTAGTAGAGGATGCCTGGTTGTTCTTTAAAAGTGTTTTCCTCTCAATCTTAAATAAGCATGCCCTTGACCAGCACAAAAACATCCTGTGGCGTACTGCATTAGCATCGAATAGCCCCCGCGATATGCAACTTTTCAGGGAAGTTAGGAACCAATATACACAAGCAGTTAGGAAAGCAAAGGCTAGCTTTTTCAAACAGAAATTTGCATCCTGTAGCACTAACTCCAAAAAGTTTTGGGACACTGTAAAGTCCATGGAGAATAAGAGCACCTCCTCCCAGCTGCCCACTGCACTGAGGCTAGGAAACACTATCACCACCGATAAATCTACAAGAATCGAGAATTTCAACAAGCATTTTGCTACGGCTGGCCATGCTTTCCACCTGGCTACCACTACCCCGGTCACCAGCTTTGCACCCTCCGCTGCAACTTGCCCATGCTCCCCCCGCTTCTCCTTTACACAAATTCAGACAGCTGATGTTCTGAAAGAGCTGCAAAATCTGGACCCCTACAAATCATCTGGGCTAGACAATCTGGACCCTTTCTTTCTAAAATTAGCCACCGAAATTGTCGCAACCCCTATTACTAGCCTGTTCAACCTCTCTTTCGTAACGTCTGAGATCCCCAGAGATTGGAAAGCTGCCGCGGTCATCCCCCTCTTCAAAGTGGGTGAAACTCTAGATCCAAACTGTTGCAGACCTATATCCATCCTGGTCTGCCTTTCAAACGTTTTTGAAAGCCAAGTTAACAAACAGATCACCAACCATTTCGAATCACACCGTACCTTCTCCGCTATGCAATCCGGTTTCCGAGCTGGTCATGGGTGCACCTCAGCCACTCTCAAGGTCCTAAACGACATTATAACCACGATCGATAATAGACAGTACTGTGCAGCCGTCTTCATCGACCTGGCCAAGGCTTTCGACTCTGTCAACCACCGCATTCTTATTGGCAGACTAAATAGCCTTGGTTTCTCAAATGACTGCCTCACCTGGTTCACCAACTACTTTTCAGATAGAGTTCAATGTGTCAAATTGGAGAGCCTGTTGTCTGGACCTATGGCAGTCTCTATGGGGGTGCCACAGGGTTCAATTCTTGGGCCGACTCTTTTCCCTGTGTATATCAATGATGTCGCTCTTGCTGCTGGTGATTCTCAGATCCACCTCTACGCAGACGACACCATTTTGTATACATCTGGCCCTTCATTGGACACTGTGTTAACAATCCTCCAAACAAGCTTCAATGCCATACAACACTCCTTCCGTAGCCTCCAACTGCTCTTCAACACAAGTAAAACTAAATGCATGCTCTTCAATCGAATGCTGCTGGCACCCACCCACCCGACTAGAATCAGTACTCTCGACGGGTCTGATCTAGAGTATGTGGACAACTACAAATACCTAGGTGTCTGGTTAGACTGTAAACTCTCCTTCCAGACTCACATTAAGCATCTCCAATCCAAAGTTAAATCCAGAATCGGCTTCCTATTTCGCAACAAAGCCTCCTTCACTCATGCTGCTAAACATGCCCTCGTAAAACTGACTATCCTACCGATCCTTGACTTCGGCGATGTCATTTACAAAATAGCCTCCAACACTCTACTCAGCAAATTGGATGTAGTCTATCACAGTGCCATCCGTTTTGTCACCAAAGCCCCATATACTACCCACCATTGTGACCTGTACGCTCTTGTTGGCTGGTCCTCACTACATATTTGTTGCCAAACCCACTGGCTCCAGGCCATCTATAAATCACTGCTAGGCAGATCCCTGCCTTATCTTAGCTCATTGGTCACCAACCAAAAAATATATATATATGTATTCACTAACTGTAAGTCGCTCTGGATAAGAGCGTCTGCTAAATGACTAAAATGTAAATGTAAAATGATAGCAACATCCACCCGTAGTATGCGCTCCAGCAGGTATATCTCACTGATCATCCCCAAAGCCAACAGCTCCTTTGGCCGCCATTCCTTCCAGTTCTCTGCTGCCAATGACTGGAACGAACTGCAAAAATCTCTGAAGCTGGAGACTCTTATCTCCCTCACTAACTTTAAGCATCAGTTGTCGGAGCACCTTACCGATCACTGCACCTGTACACAGCCCATCTGAAATTAGCCCACCCAACTACCTCATCCCCATATTGTTATTTATTTTGCTCATTTGCACCCCAATATCTCTATTTGCACATCATCTCTTGCACATCTATCATTCCATTGTTAATACTAATTGTAATTATTTTGCACTATGGCCTATTTATTGCCTTACCTCCATAACTTGCTACATTTGCACACACTGTATATATATGTTTTCTATTTTCTGTTGTATTTTTGACTTTATGTTTTGTTTTACCCCATATGTAACTCTGTGTTGTTGTTTTTATTGCACTGCTTTGCTTTATCTTGGCCAGGTCGCCTGGCTTACCTGGTTAAATAAAGGTTAAATAAAAATATAAAAAATCCCTCCCTCGCTCCCTCCATCCCTCCATCCTTCCCTCCATCCCCCCATCCCTCCATCCCTCCATCCCTCTCTGCTCCCTCCATGCCTCCATCCATCCCTCCATCCCTCCATCCCTCCATCCCTCCATCCCTCCATCCCTCTCTGCTCCCTCCATCCCTCCATCCCTCCATCCCTCCCTCCATCCCGCCCTCGCTCCCTCCATCCCTCCATCCCTCCATCCCTCTCTGCTCCCTCCATCCCTCCATCCCTCCCTCCATCCCTCCATCCCTCCCTCCATCCCTCTCTGCTCCCTCCATCCCTCCTCCTTTCCTCCTTTTCCCATCACTAATAGTTTCATAGGGAGATGGGTGGTCATTTCCTGGTACATTCTAGCCAGGCCCATTGTGAGAGCAGAGCACACTGAGAGAGCTTTATGAACTTTATGAGTCCATCCATTCTGCCTCTGTGTCTCGTCTGACACCTTCAAAAGCAAAGCATTCAAATCGTTAGCTTCTCAGGGTAGTCGTTCTCACCTCTACATTAGCAGGGAGAGAGATCCAGAAACATGATAATAGCATTCTCATTAAAAAGACAATATAAACATGACACTCAGTTTGCATATGGTTATGGATTTATAGCCTGGTGGAAAAGGGTACATTTTCTGCTCTCTCTCTCTCTCTCTCTCTCTCTCTCTCTCTCTCTCTCTCTCTCTCTCTCTCTCTCTCTCTCTCTCTCTCTCTCTCTCTCTCTCTCTCTCTCTCTCTCAATTCAATTCAATTCAATTCAATGGACTTTATTGACATGGCATGTAAAATTACTTACATTGTCAAAGTATTGATATAACAAAAATGGTGGGACCAACAGCAATAATAAAAAATAGTAGTAGGAAATGGGATTACCATTAACAGCAACTACAACAACAATATTAATGAGAATAACAATACATTAAAGTAATAGTAGTCGACCAGTTTCAACATGACTGAGAAGACACATTACATGGTATGAAAGCCAAAACAAAACAGGAAATATTGACATTACATTACACTTTTCACTGGCTGTCCCTCAGGTTGTGGCAGGAGGACACATATTTGGCTGCCAAAATTGCACATTTTGTCTTTTCACCAAATAAATATTGGATTTTTTCTTCCTCTTTTATAGTTTCAAATTCTTTGTACTGAATGATAATTTTGGGAAAGAAAGATTCTCTTAGGTCTGAGTATTTGTCACAGTGTAATAAGAAATGCAGCCTGTCCTCTCTGGGCAGCCAGGTTTGCCTGTGACGACCGGTCTCTATAGCCAGACTGTGCTCACTGAGTCTGAACCTAGTCATTGTTTTCCTCAGTTTTCTGTCAGTCACAGTGGTCAGATAGTCTGCCACCATGTAGTCTGTTTAGAGCCAAATTGCATTGAAGTTTACTTTGATTTTTTGTGGTGTCTTTCCAATAGGTGATATCTTTTTCTTTTTGCTTTGTGATGATTTGGTTGGGCCAGATTTTCTGAGTGCTGTCCTGAGGCTCTATGAGGTTGGATTTGGTTAGTGAACTGAGCCTCAGAACCAGCTGGCTGAGGGGACTCTTCTCTTGTTTCATCTCTTGACATAGTAGAGATGTGTGATGGAATGTTTTGGGGTCACTTGTTTTTAGATGGTTGTAAAATTTGATGGCTCTTTTTCAGTGGCGGCTGGTGAAAAATATTCTCGGTGGGGCTGTGCCATACTTTTTTTTTCCTGTAACCATCGCGATATATTTTAACACAAACTGCAGGACAGCAGTGCTCAGTGAAACATTCAGTAATTATTTAATGCCAATATTAAAAAGTTGAGGCATTCTTACACAAAAACATATTACACAAACCCAAGCCTTTCATTTGCATTTAAAGTGAACTTTTCACCATTGGTAGTAAACAGGCAACGCAACAGGCATGCTGTCAGAACAGAGTGGAAAGTGGACAATAACATGAAATTATTATAAAGTTTATAGGAAATCTTACACTGTATAAAAGGATGTATAATATAGAAATGGATATCAAGTGGATGAACTCAAACCTTTGACTGGAAGAATAGCATACAGTATTTTATGATCATACTAAATGTGACTAATTGTTAATGTGCTCCAGAACTGCAACAATTAATTGATACAAAACAACATATATACAGTAATATTAGCAAAGACACTATTAAGACTTTCTAGAGTACCATATATAACTGGATTTTTTATGCTAAGGTCAACTATATACAAAGAAACATGCGGCCAGAGCTGCTCTGTGTGTGTGTGTCTGTCATCTTATTTGTACAGGAATTTTATATATATATATAGACAGACAGACAGACAGACAGACAGACAGATAGTGTGTATATACACACAAACTATGTCTAGTAACTGCTTTTAACCTGTGATGTACATAATTAACTGATGTTATTACGTTTTAAAGCCTTTTTCTATTACATTTGTGAGAGGGATGCAACATCATTTTGTTCTGCTGTGCACTTAGCAATAAAGTTAATCTTCAATAACAACTAGGCCTCTTCTAGAAATTGACCTGGTGGACACCTGAATAATTATTACAAACTGTGTAGTACTTTCCTGCATTATTATCAACGTCTGATTGTGTCTTCTCTTTCCTTTTAAAATACTAAAACAAATATAATTGTGACGGCTCTATGATAATCACTCACTTTGATGACCAGACACATTTAGGCTTTTAAACTGTTGTAAGTGAACTATTCATCTTTCTAACAACATCTTTATCAGCCAATAGTAAATATAGTTATTTACCTGATTGTTAGCATGCTGTCTGTGAACCTCTGGACAAGTGCTTTAATGAAGACAGGGTCGATGTTCCTCTTCTGCAGCTGGCTGAAAAGCATGTCCACATTTGGCATGATCTTGTGGAACAGTGCCAGGAAAAAACAGAAAGCCTCGTCTTCGAGCATCCTCACAAAGCCCCCCGCCTCTCTGACAGTCGGGGCATCAAAGTTCCCAGAGTCTCTGATGGTCTGGAAACACGTTAGTGGGTGGAAACGTCAGTCGTCTCGTCAGCTTGAATGGCGATAAAATCAGCACTCTTTACTTCCTCCAGGATGTAATCCTTAAGCACTGACAGCATACATTCCAACAGCTCGTTCTGTATCGTCTTTGACGTGCCCTTAAAAACGGTAGCTGTCTTCAGGTGCTCCTCCAGCACACTGTCGAGGGAGGCAACAAAATCCACTAAGCCCCGGAAAATGCCGGGGTTGTCCGAGGAGTCAGTCTCCTCGTGCCCACGCAAGGCCAACTCAAAAGCCCCACAGAACTTCACACAATCGATAATTTTGGATAGAATGTGCCTGTTTTTATCCACCTCCTCATTGTGTTTCCTCACCGCAATCCTGTGGCCGTCATCCAGCTGCGTAGCAATGTTCACCCTTCCTAATACAGCTAGCTTTACAGAGTTGTCCATGTGTGCCCTGGTGTTCTCATGTTTCTTTACCTTCTCTGACAGGTGCTTCATATCCCTCACTCCGGTACCTGTCCATGCTGAATCTGACCCCGTCGTTTTAAAAAGCAAGCACGGAAAGCAAAATAAAGCATTAGCATCAGTGCACCCAGCTAGCCAAGCCTTCCTGGTGTACCAGCTACGGGAGAAGCCGCGCATATACTGCTTCCCTTTCTCGCTAGCCTGCTGTCTGATTGAGAGGTCAGGTTGATCTGGGCCCAGCTCTTTCACCCGAACTTTCTCTGACAAAGTTCTCCTCTCAAACGGATCTTGGAGGAGAGATTTCACCGAGTTAGGGTTGGGTCTTGGAGGAGTAACGTTTGCGCTCGCCATTGTCGTCTAGTAAAAATGGCGCCACTGGAGCCCGGTCCTTATTTTATCAGGGGCGAGCTTGGGGCGATAAAATAATCGCCCTCCTTGGATTCGAATTAAAATCGCTGATTAGCTACATTTTATGTCATACATTCATATCTTAAATTAGCAATTGGCTTAACTGCTACGTAGACCCGCCTCCTCGGGGCACTTTCTGTATCGCCCAGAGCTGACGAGGCGTTTGACAGGCAGAGGAAAGGTTGCGATTGCGAATATGATTTTCTATCATATCTTACACATATTACTGTGTGCATTCCATATTTCAAACACACAAATATTGACATACTGATGTTTTTATTATTATTATTATTATTTTTATTTATTTTTTATTTTATTTTTTAAAATAATTTTATTTAAGGGGGCGGCGCCCTAGCGCCCTCTATCGGCCAGCCGCCACTGCTCTTTTTTCTATTTGAATAAGAAGGGGTTATTGGCCCAATTCTGCTCTACATGCGTTATTTTGAGTTTTTCTTTGCACTTGCAATACAGTCTTGCAAAACTCTGTATGCAGTATTTAGATTGGATGTTTGTCCCATTTGGTAAATTCAGTATTAGAGAGCGGACCCCATACTTCACTGCCATATAGAGAAATTGGTTCTATAACTGATTGGACAATTTTGAGTCAGATTCTAATTGGAATTTCGATTTATACCCCAGCCATCCTACAATCCAAGCTAGATGCCCTCAACCTCACGCAAATTATCAACGAACCTACCAGGTACAACCCTAAATCCGTAAACATGGGTACCCTCATAGATATCATCCTGACTAACATACCCTCTAAATACACCTCAGCTGTCTTCAACCAGGATCTCAGCGATCACTGCCTTATTGCCTGCGTCCGTAACGGGTCCGCGGTCAAACGACCACCCCTCATCACTGTCAAACGCTCCCTAAAACACTTTAGCGAGGAGGCCTTCCTAATTGACCTGGCCCAGGTATCCTGGATGGATATAGATCTCATTCCGTCAGTAGAGGATGCCTGGTTGTTCCTTAAAAGTAATTTCCTCTCAATCTTAAATAAACATGCCCCATTCAAAAAATACAGAACTAAGAACCGATATAGCCCCTGGTTCTCCTCAGACTTGACTGCCCTTGACCAGCACAAAAACATCCTGTGGCGTACAGCATTAGCATCAAATAGCCCCCGCGATATGCAACTTTTCAGGGAAGTTAGGAACCAATATACACAAGCAGTCAGGAAAGCAAAGGCTAACTTTTTCAAACAGAAATTTGCATCCTGTAGCACTAACTCCAAAAAGTTTTGGGACACTGTAAAGTCCATGGAGAATAAGAGCACTTCCTCCCAGCTGCCCACTGCACTGAGGCTAGGAAACACTATCACCACCGATAAATCTACAATAATCGAGAATTTCAACAAGCATTTTGCTACAGCTGGCCATGCTTTCCATCTGGCTACCACTAACCCGGCCACCAACTCTGCACCCTCTGCTGCAACTTGCCCATGCCCCCCCCGCTTCTCCTTCACACAAATTCAGACAGCTGATGTTTTGAAAGCGCTGCAAAATCTGGACCCCTACAAATCAGCTGGGCTAGACAATCTGGACCCTTTCTTTCTAAAACTAGCCGCTGAAATTGTCGCTACCCCTATTACTAGTCTGTTTAACCTCTCTTTCATAACGTCTGAGATCCCCAGAGATTGGAAAGCTGCCGCGGTCATCCCCCTCTTCAAAGGGGGTGACACTCTAGATCCAAACTGCTACAGACCTATATCCATCCTGCCCTGCCTTTCGAAAGTATTCGAAAGCCAAGTTAACAAACAGATCATCGACCATTTCGAATACCACCGTACCTTCTCCGCTATGCAATCCGGTTTCCGAGCTGGTCACGGGTGCACTTCAGCCACGCTCAAGGTCCTAAACGATATTATAACCGCGATTGATAATAGACAGTACTGTGCAGCCGTCTTCATCGACCTGGCCAAGGCTTTCGACTCTGTTAACCACCGCATTCTTATTGGCAGACTAAATAGCCTTGGTTTCTCAAATGACTGCCTCGCCTGGTTCACCAACTACTTCTCAGATAGAGTTCAGTGTGTCAAATCGGAGGGCCTGTTGTCTGGACCTATGGCAGTCTCTATGGGGGTGCCACAGGGTTCAATTCTTGGGCCGACACTTTTCTCTGTGTATATCAATGATGTCGCTCTTGCTGCTGGTGACTCTCAGATCCACCTCTACGCAGACGACACCATTTTGTATACATCTGGCCCTTCATTGGACACTGTGTTAACAAACCTCCAAACGAGCTTCAATGCCATACAACAATCCTTCAGTAGCCTCCAACTGCTCTTAAACACTAGTAAAACTAAATGCATGCTTTTCAATCGAACGCTGCTGGCAACCGCCCACCCGACTAGAATCACCACTCTCGACGGGTCTGACCTAGAGTATGTGGACAACTACAAATACCTAGGTGTCTGGTTAGACTGTAAACTCAACTTCCAGACTCACATAAAGAATCTCCAATCCAAAGTTAAATCTAGAATCGGCTTCCTATTTCGCAATAAAGCCTCCTTCACTCATGCTGCCAAACATGCCCTCGTAAAACTGACTATCCTACCGATCCTTGACTTCGGCGATGTAATTTACAAAATAGCCTCCAACACTCTACTCAGCAAATTGGATGTAGTCTATCACAGTGCCATCCGTTTTGTCTCCAAAGCCCCATACACTACCCACCACTGTGACCTGTACGCTCTTGTTGGCTGGTCCTCACTACATGTTCGTCGTCAAACCCACTGGCTCCAGGCCATCTATAAATCACTGCTAGGTAAATCCCCGCCTTATCTTAGCTCATTGGTCACCATAGCAGCACCCACCCGTAGTCTGCGCTCCAGCAGGTATATCTCACTGGTCATTCCCAAAGCCAACACCTCCTTTGGCCGCCATTCCTTCCAGTTCTCTGCTGCCAATGACTGGAACGAATTGCAAAAATCTCTGAAGCTGGAGACTCTTATCTCCCTCAATAACTTTAAGCATCAGTTGTCAGAGCACCTTACCGATCACTGCACCTGTACACAGCCCATCCGAAATTAGCCCACCCAACTACCTCATCCCTATATTGTTATTTATTTTGCTCTTTTGCACCCCAGTATCTCTATTTGCACATAATCTCTTGCACATCTAGCATTCCAGTGTTAATACTATTGTAATTATTCTGCACTATAGCCTATTTATTGCCTTACCTCCATAACTTGCTACATTTGCACACACTGTATATATATTTTCTGTTGTATTTCTGACTTTATGTTTTTTTTTACCCCATATGTAACTCTGTTGTTTTTATTGCACTACTTTGCTTTATCTTGGCCAGGTCGCAGTTGTAAATGAGAACCTGTTCTCAACTGGCTTACCTGGTTAAATAAAGGTGAAATAAAAAAATAAAATAAAAATAGAATGCTCTTCTTGCTTTGTCTCTCAGCTCATTCACAGCCATGTGAAAGCTACCTGTGTTTTATTTTTATTTATTTATTTATTTAAAAAAATTTTATGCCATTTAGCAGACGCTTTTGTCCAAAGCGACTTACAGTCATGCGTGCATACATTTTTTTTTTTTACCTTGGCGTTACAAGCGCCGTGCTCTACCAGCTGAGCTACAGAGGACCACAGAGGTGTTGCTGATATTTAGTCCTAGATATGTCCTAGATATGTGTAATTTGGTGTGTTCTAATAGAACTGTGTCCAAATATAATTTATATTTGTCATCCTGATTTCCTGACCTTTTTTGGAATATCATTATATTCATTTTTTTTTTTTTATTAACGGTCAGTGCCCAGGTCTGGCAGAACCTGTGCAGATGATCTAGATGCTGCTGTAACCCCTCCTTAGTGGGAGACAGTAGCACCAGGTCATCTGCATACAGCAGACACTTGATTTCAGTGTTGTGTAGGGTGAGACCAGGTGCTGCCAATTCTTCTAATGTTTTTGCCAATTCATTAATGTAAATGTTAAATAGTGTTTGACTAATTGGGCAGCCCTGTTTTTCTCCACGTCCCTGAGAGAAGAAGTCTGTTTGCTTGTTGCCGAGTTTAATCGCACATTTGTTTTTAGTGTACATTGATTTAATAACATCATATGTTTTCCCTCCAATACCACTTTCTATTAGTTTGTAAAAAAAGACCTTTGTGCCAAATTGAATCAAATGCTTTCTTGAAGTCTACAAAACACGAGTAGATTTTGCCTTTGTTTTGGTTTACTTGTTTGTCAATTATAGTGTGGAGAGTGTAAATGTGGTCTGTTGTACGATAATTTTTTACAAATCCAATCTGGCTTCTGCTTAGGTGTCACGTTCGTTTAAAGAAGGGTCGGACCAAGGCGCAGCGTGATATGCGTACATGTTTATTTAACGGTAAACACATGACAAAACAACAAAGGAAACAAAACGTGAAGTCCAAAGGTACAACACAACAAATCTTACACGGAACAAGAACCCACAACTAGACAGTGCCAAAAAGCTGCCTAAGTATGATTCCCAATCAGAGACAACGAGCGACAGCTGCCTCTGATTGGGAACCACACCGGCCAACATAGAAATACAAACCTAGAATATTCACACCCTGACCAAACTAGCTAGAGTTCTGTAGGCCAGGGCGTGACAGTACCCCCCCAATTGTGCGGACTCCGGCCGCACAAACCTGACTGAATAGGGGAGGGTCCGAGTGGAGCCGCTGCCCGGAGCTGGCTTGGGCACCGGTGGGGCAGAACGCTCTGGCTCCGGAGTGGAGCAACCGACCGGATCTGGATCAGGCACCGGTGGAGCGGACTGCTCTGGCACCAGAGTGGAGCCGCTGACCGGTGCCGGACCAGGCACCGGTGGAACGGGCACGGGCCGTGCCGGACTGGCGACGCGCACCACTGGCTTGGTGCGAGGAGCAGGAACAGGCCGGGCCGGACTGGCGACGCGCACCACCGGCTTGGTGCGAGGAGCAGGAACAAGCCGGGCCGGACTAGGAACACGCACCACTGGCTTGGTGCGAGGAGCAGGAACAGGCCGGGCCGGACTGGCGACGCGCACCACCGGCTTGGTGCGAGGAGCAGGAACAGGCCGGGCCGGACTGGGAACACGCACCACTGGCTTGGTGCGAGGAGCAGGAACAAGCCGGGCCGGACTAGGAACACGCACCACTGGCTTGGTGCGAGGAGCAGGAACAGTCCGGGCCGGACTGGGAACACGCACCACTGGCTTGGTGCGAGGAGCAGGTACGGGGCATACCGGACTGGGAACCGGCGCTGGAGGTCTATGACTGTCTCCGTCTTTTACACTCCGTGCCCCGTCCTCCTCCAATGAGGACTCCTCCTTGAGCCCCCACGAGTGCAGTGGTCGGGGCTCCTCTGTCGCTCCCCGACCACCCTTTTAGCCCCCCAAATTTGTTTTATTGGGGCTGTCTCTCCTTCTCCACCCTGATCCCTTTCAGGGCCTCCATCTGCCTTGCCAGATCCTCTCTTATCTCCCGCCAAGTCCATACTCTCTGCTCCTCCACCTGTGTCCAGGGTGTCTGCTGCTCCTGGGCACGCTGCTTGGTCCTCGTTTGGTGGGTCCTTCTGTCACGTTCGTTTAAAGAAGGGTCGGACCAAGGCGCAGCGTGATATGCGTACATGTTTATTTAAATAATAAACACACGACACAGTAACCAAAATAACAAACTTTAACCGTGACGGTCCAAAGTGCTAACACACTAGCCTAAACAGGAACACAACAAAATCCCACAACACAGGCAGGAAAACTGGCTGCCTAAGTATGATCCCCAATCAGAGACAACGAGCGTCAGCTGCCTCTGATTGGGAACCACACCCGGCCAAACATAGAAATACAAACCTAGAAAATTCACACCCTGACCAAACTAGCTAGAGTTCTATAGGCCAGGGCGTGACATTAGGACGTTGTGTTCATCAAGGAAATGATGTAGTCTGCTGTTTATGATACTGCAGAGAATTTCCCCCAAGTTGCTGTTAACGCAAATTCCTCTGTAATTATATGGGTCACATTTGTCTCCATTTTTATAAATTGGTGTGATCTATCCTTGGTTCCAAATATCGGGGGAATTACCTGCAGTTAGGATAATGTTGAAGAGTTTGAGTATAGCCGATTTGAATTTGTGGTCTGTATATTTGATCATTTCATTTAAAATACCATCAGCACCACAGGCCTTTTTGGGTTGGAGAGTGCAAAGTTTTTCCAATAATTATTGTTATGTAATTGGGGTATCCACAGGATTCTGATAGTATTTGACTGCTGATTCAAAGATTTGTAATTTTTCCTGTATATCTTGTTGTTCTGGGCTCTTTGTTATATTGCTGTAGAGGTTTGCAAAGTGATTTCTCCACATATCCCATTTTGGATAGCCAATTCCTCATTATGAGGTTTGTTTAATTTATTCCAATTCTCCCAGAAGTGGTTTGATTCTATGGATTCCTCAATCACATCCAGCTGATTTATAATGTGCGGTTCTTTTTTGTTCTTAGGGTGTGTTTGTATTGCTTCAGTGTTTCCCCATATTGAAGGCGTATATTTTTGTTTTCTGGGTCTCTGTGTTTTTGATTAGATATATTTCTCAATTACTTTCTTAGATTTTTGCAATTATTATCAAACCATTTTTCATTATCTATTATTTTTGGTTTGCTCTTATGTTTCTTAAGATTAGCCAAGGAGGCTAATTTGTCAAATATAAAGTTTATTTTCCAAACGGCCAAATTTACACCTTCATTGCTGTAGGAGAATGTTAAGGCTAAAAAGTTGTCCAGGAGAGATTGTATTTTTTGGCTACTAATTGCTTTTTGGTAGATTTCTGTACTGTTTGCACTCCATCTATAGGTCTGTTTAGTACCATGTAATATATTGGGCCGTGATGCTTCATGCTTGGGTTCTGCTGGTTTACTGTGGTCTGAGAGAGGTGTTAGTGGGCTGACTGTGAAGGCTCTGAGAGACTCTGGGTTGAGGTCGATGATGAAGTAGTCTATAGTACTGCTACCAAGGGATGAGCAGTTGGTGTATCAACCAAAAGAGTCCCCTCTTAGCCTACCATTGACTATGAACAGACCCAGTGTTCGACAGAGCTTCAGGAGCTGTACTCCATTTTTGTTTTTCACTTTGTCATAGTTGTTTCTGGGGGGCTATATGGGGAGGGAAAGGTTGTTGCTTCCCGGTAGGTGTTTGTCCCCATGACTGTTAATAGTGTCTAGTTCTTCTGCTGTTCTAGCATTCAGGTCTCCACAGACCAGCACATTGCCTTGGGCCTGAAAGTGACTAATCTCCCCCTCTAGAATGGAGAAACTCTCTTCATTGAAGTAGGGTGACCCTGAGGGGGGAATGTATGTGGCACAGAGGAAGACGTTTTTATCTGTTAAGATAGCCTCGTTGATTTTTAGCCAGATAAAGAATTCTCCTGTTTTGATCAATTCGATGGAATTAGTTAGTTCAGATTTATACTATATTTGCATTCCCCCTGAGTCTCTGCCCTGTGTGATTCCTTTTAATTTGGTGGAATGTACGATTATCTCCCTATAACCTAGTGGACAGCCAGTGGAAACATCACCTCTGCACCATGTTTCCTGTAGTACTACAATATCAACATCATCAATTTATTTAAGGAAGTCTGGGTTTCTGCTCTTTAGCCCAAAAGCAGATGATTTCAATCCTTGTAAATTCCAACATGCAATGTAAAAATACTTTATATATATTTTTTCTTTACCTTCAAAATGAGATAAACACTCACAATCCAACAATAACTATTAAAATAGGATTTTTCAATTAAGGTAAACTCTTATTATGCAAATGTCACTTGTTTATCATTGGTCCTCTGTAGCTCAATTGGTAGAGCATGGTGCTTGTAACGCCAGGGTAGTGGGTTCGATCCCCGGGACCACCCATACGTAAAAATGTATGCGCACATGACTGTAAGTCGCTTTGGATAAAAGCATCTGCTAAATGGCATATTATTATTATATTATAAGATAGTATTTGTGTCATGCCACTTGGGTGGATGTAGTGTGAGGATGGTGGAGTTCTTGTGCTCATCTTACCATGACCCTCGGCCTATCACGTGAGCATAGTAGATTCAGCATTTGTTTGATGTCACTCATTTCGTTGGTGGGAGCTGGGCCAATTGCTCCTCTCACAGCTTGTGCATAGCTCTGTCTGCCGGGCTGTGGCTCCTCCAAGTGTGGGTCTGCGGTGGGGGGGAGGGGGGTGTTAGGCCTCGTCTGGGTGGGTCTGAAGCTAGGCTGGGGTGGTCTGTGCTGCGCTGGATGTGGTGGGCATTGAGGTTGGTGGTGCTGTGGCTGTGGCTGTGGGGTCCAGGGTGCTGGTCCGGGGTGTTGTCTCGGTGATCTCGGGGGGGGGGGGGGGGGTGGAGATTGCTCTGCTGTTCCTGGGTGGAGAGGTTGGGATGCGGTTTAAAGCGACGTCCTTGAGAGTTTTAGCAAGGATGGGGATTGTCTCCCTGTACAGGTGAACATGGTCACAGAGACAGTCCAGATCGAGGGTGGGATGGTGGGCCAGGTGTACATTGGGTCGCAGGGCACAGTCCCGGGAGAGGCTGGCGTTTATTCTTTGGATTGTGGCAGGGTGGAAGTCCTTCCTCTGTAGAAGGGTTGTCACCACGATCCTTGAGTTGGGGAAGATTGCGGAGGCCTTCTCAATTACTCCCCGTAGTGAAGTTGCCACCCTCTCCTGTTGAGCACGCAGGTCGTTGCTTCCGGTGTGTATGATTATGTGGCTTGGCGACCCGAGCTGGGCCTTATCAAGCAGCGCCATGGCACTCTGCGTTGTTGGGCACCACACCTTTCTCGTTTTGTGTCTAGGGAAAAGTTTATTCTCCTGAACAAACTTCCCATTTGAGTCCATCAACAGGACAATCTCAGCCAATGTTTCTTCTGGACTGGAGGAGGTAGAGTTGGGGCTGGTGGGTGTTGGAGCTGGGGTGTGGCTGGTCTGTGCCGCTGTCAGTGGGAGGCTGTTCTGTAGGCTGGGGGGAGGCATGCAGCCGGCAGGGCTGGGGAGGCCTGGCTGGTTGAGGTGGGCGCCTCTGCTGTGTGAGGGCAGGTCATAGAGTGGTGATCTAGCTGCTCCTGCAGCCTGTCCTCTGTTCTCTTTCTCTCCTGCAGCTCCTCTCTTAGTGTGGTCAGCTCGTTATTACTGCTCTGCCTGTCTTTTTGGAGCTCTCTCACCTCCTTTGTTAGATCAGCCAGCTCTCTCTTGAGTCCGTCTCTCTCTTGCTGAACTTCTTTCAGCTGTGTTGCAAGGCTGCTGTCCTGCTCTGTCCGCACCTTGGTTAGGAGCTCCTCTAAGGTGTGGATGTCTGGTTGCTGTTTGCTCACACTTTCCCTGAGCAGGACCACCTCCCCCTCCAGTTTGGTGAACTGATCCCTCATGGAAGCCATGGTGGAGAGGAGGGCCCGAGCCTGCTCTGCACTGATGGGGTCGCTCTCCTCCTGGGGCGTGTCCTCCACTATGGTGGGAAGAGAGGTGCTGGATGTGCCTTTTTGGGTGGGAATATTGGGGGTGAGGGTGGTGCTGGTGGAGTTTGTCTTGTGGGAGAGCATGTCACTGGTGGTGTCCATCTCTCTCTCTGCTCTCTCCATAATGGTCTGAAAGTATGTTTCAAACAGTCTAAGGTTACCTTGCACCATGACAGTCCCAGTCTTGTAGAGGTTGATTGTTATCATGGTGCTGTCAGGGTTGTCTCTCTCTTTGACTTTCAGCTTCCACCCATTACAGATTCCCTCTTTCTTTACGGATGGGTAGTGAGAGCAGACTGCTGAGCGCCATGCATTTGGCTGGTCAGTGAGAAAGATGAGATTACTCACATCACCGTTTTTGTAGAGGTCTGTGAAAAGTGTTTCTGGCCTCCCCTTTAATAGATTCTGTTTAAAAGCTTTCTTCATTGTGTTATTTTTGGCCTCTGGAGGGTAGAGAATGGACTCAGTGCTGAAGGGGAGTGGGGACATGGTGCCTGTGGACTCTGCCTCTCCTGCTGCTCTGTTCTGCTGCACCATTGCCATGGCAACCCGGTTTGTTTGTCTACTGCTGTTGCTAGCTAGCTCTAATTTAGCTCAAAAACCAGCAAAAAGAGTGAAAAATCTTCACACAAAAAAACAGAAGATATGTTTAAAGTTAGAGTCCTTGCTTCTTTTTGATTTACTCACTCAGTTTGGTCATTTGATGTAGTTGTATTAACTCCCCTTGCTAGCTTAATTTTCTGGCTAGCTGGCTTGCTAGCCTGCTGGCTAGGATTTTGTTGTGTAGCTAGCTAGTGAGAGTCAAAACTTCTTAATTTGAGTCGCAAAGTTACTTTTTTTTCTATTCTGATTTAATAGATTTGTTGTTCATCACTTATTTTCTTGAATTATTTTTAGATTTGAGTGTTTATCTCTTTCTAAAAACAAAAAAACAAAAATATATCAGGAGCATGTTGAGCATGACCCCCCCCTCTCTCTCTCTCTCTCTCTCTCTCTCTCTCTCTCTCTCTCTCTCTCTCTCTCTCTCTCTCTCTCTCTCTCTCTCTCTGTCTCTCTCTCTGTCTATCTCTCTCTCTCTCTCTCTATCTCTCTCTGTCTCTCTCTCTCTGTCTCTCTCTTTCTCTCTCTCTCTCTCTCTCTCTCTCTCTCTCTCTCTCTCTCTCTCTCTCTCTCTCTCTCTCTCTCTCTCTCTCTCACTTCCTTTCTTTTTCTCCCCCTTCCTCCCTCACCCCCTGTGTTGGGTCAATATACAGTGAACCTGAGGTGACATGGAGATGGAGGAATGCAATCTCCTCTCTGCTCTGCTCTGCTCCCCAGGGGTTTGACTTATAGTTCATCTGTCTGGCTGCCTTGGCCCAGGGCGGTCTGTATGAACCACACTCAGCTCTGTGTGTCTCTGCTACAGTGTATAACAACTGACTCACGTGAACAGTGGTTGATATGAAGCACAGTCATCTCTGTATCGCTACACCACGTTAATAACATACATGTATGAACCTCTTTCTCTTTATGAATCATCTGGGCGGTTCTGTTCTAAAATCTACCCTACTGAAGGACATCAGTAGGATAGCAGGGGTGCAGCAGGAGAAATAATGTCAATAGGGGGAGTAGCAGGGAGGAGGAGGGATCATATAGCTGACTAGTGGTGCCTATTCAGCAGCCTGATGGTCTGAGGGTAGAAACTATTGGCCAGTCTTTCAGTTTTTGCCACGATGCTCCTGTACTGCCCGCATCTGAGTGATTGAATCGGGGAGAACAGGGCATGGCTTGGGTGGCTGGGGTCCCTGATGATGTTCTTGACCTTCCTACGACACCTGGTGTTTTAGGTGTCCTGTAGGGCAGGCAGTGTGCACCCAATGGTGCGTTCGGCTGCACGTATCACCTTCTGAAGAGCCTTGCGGTCCGCCGCGGTGGAGTTGTCGTACCAGGCTGTGATGCAGCCCGACAGTATGCTCTCGATGGTGCTCCTGTAGAACACTGTGAAGGCCCTCGGGGACAGGCCAAATTTCTTCAGCATCCTGAGGTTGAATAGTCGCTGTCGTGCCTTCTTCACTACGGTGTCCATGTGGTTAGACATTTTCAGCTTCTCTGAGATGTGTACGCTGAGGAATTTTAAGTTATTGACCGTCTCCACGGCGGCCCCGTTGATGAGGATGGTGCGTGTCCAGGCAGGTTCTCTGAAGTCCACAATCAGCTCCTTTTTTTTTTGCTAACGTTGAGGGAGAGGTTGTTCACCTGGCACCACACTGTCAGAGTGCCTACCTCCTCCCTGTAGGCTGTCTAGTTGATGTTGGTGATCAGGCCTACTAGTGTCGTGTCATAAGCGAACTTGATGATGGAGTTGGAACTGTGTGAGGCCACGCAGTCATGGGTATACCTAGAATACAGGAAGGGACTGAGGACGCACCCTTGTGGGGCTCCCGTGTTGAGGATCAGTGTGGAGGAGGTCATGTTGCCTACCTTCACCACCTGGGGGCGGCCCGTCAGGAAGTCCAGGACCCAGTTGCATAGGGAAGAGTTCAGACCTAGGGGTGTAAGATTTGTAATGAGCTTATAGGGCACTATGGTATTGAAGGCCGAGCTGTAGTCGATGAACAGCATCCTCACATATGCATTCCTTTTGTCCAGGTGGGTAAGGGCAGTGTGCAGTGCAATGGTGATTGCGTCGTCCATGGATCTGTCAGGGCAGTAGGCGAATTGGAGAGGGTCGAGTGTATTGGGGATGGAGGAGGTGATATGGTCTTTGACTAGCCTCTCGAAGCACTTCATGATGACGGAAGTGAGTACTACTGGTCGGTAGTCATTCAGTTCAGTTACTTTCCCTTTCTTGGGCACAGGGATGATAGTGGACATCTTGAAGCAGGTGGGTATAGAGGCCTCAGCTAGGGAGAGATTGAAAATGTCAGAGAACACAACAGCCAGCTGGTCTGCACATGCTCTGAGGGCATGGCTAGAGATGCCATCTGGGCCAGCAGCCTTGCGAGGGCTAACACGTTTGAATGACTTACACATGTCCTCAGTGGAGACTGTGAGTGTGTAGCCCACGTTGTCATCGGAGGCTCTCCTCGGCAGCTCAGGGTCACTGTGATCCAATCTTGAGAAAAAGGTGTTTCGCTCGTCTGGTAGGGTGGCGTTGGTGACCGTGATGTGGCGGGCTTTCTTTTTGTAATCCGTGATCGTGTTTCACCATCTTGATCAATCTGCGTAGGTAGTATTTGTACTGTTTAACCAAACCATTGTCCCTGGTCACCTTGCCCTGTTTATAAGCAGCATCTCTCTCTTTTAGTTTTCCTACAAGGCCGCTATCAATCCATGGTTTTTGATTTGGGTACGTTTTGAAAGATACTATTGGTATCACGTCATCTATGCATTTTTTAAAAAATCCGGTGACTGAGTCGGTGTATTCATTGTCATTATCTCCAGAGACAACCCGGAACATATTCCAGTCCATGTGATCAAAACAGTCTTGGAACGTGAATTATGATTGGTCGGACCAAAGCTGTACAGACCTGATCACCGGAACTTCCCTCTTGAGTCTTTGTTTGTAGGCAGGGAGAAGCAAGAAGGAGTCATGGTCAAATTTACTGAAAAGGAGGGCGGGAGAGGGCCTTATACCTGTGTGGAAAAGGCATGTAGCAGTGGTCAAGAGTAGAATTTCCACGAGTTAGACAATCGATGTGTTGGTAATAATTTGGGAGCACGGTTCTCAAATTACTTTTGTTAAAGTCCCTTGCAACAATGAACGCTGCTGCCGGGAATGTAGTCTGCAGTTTGTTCAGGGTCCAATGAAAATCTTTGAGCTCCTTTTTGGTGTCGGCTTGAGGGGGGATGTACACAGCGAACACTCTCAGCAGGTAAAAAGGACAACATTTTATGACCAAGTATTCCAAGTCAGCGGAGCAGAAACTTGCAGGTTCCCGTACGTTTCCTCCGTCACACCATGTGTTGTTGGTCATAAAGCAGAGCCAACCACCCTTGCTCTTTCCAGAGAGAGCCCGCTTCCTATCCGCTCAAAAAAACTTAAAACCCACGGGTTGTATATAATCCATCTGGATGTCAGAGGAAAGTCTCAGAAAAACAGAGTATGTTGAAGGATCTGTCCCTCTGGAAGGAGATCCTCGCTCTGAGATCGTCAAGTTTTCTCATTAATGATTGAATATTGGCGAGTAGTATGCTCGGTAATGGAGAACGGGTCGCCCGGTGTCTTAATCTCACTAAGACCCCACCACGTCTGTCTCTCCGTCGGCATCTTCACTTCCTACTCGCCGGTAGGACACCCAAGCAGCTCAGCTCCTCGCCGAAGAAGCTAGTCCATTGTTCTGCTGTCTCAGGGAATTTGGGGAGGTTGAGTGGAATTTTGCAATGTTGAACTGAAACACAACGTACTGCCCTGCCCTGCTTTGGGCTGGCTGGGGTCAAGAGGTCACAGTGTTGATGAGCCTATCCCTGATGAGTGTGTTAGTCATCATTTGTGTGACTCAGTCCTGGCCTCTGCCCCTTACTACTATGCAGCTACACAACATGATCACCATCCTAATACAAGGGCCTAGTTTATCTGTCTGCCATCTTGTAGGGCTCAGTAGTGAGTCAGTTTACCATGCTCAGGGGATGAACATCCTGACATCACAGAGTCATCCATCACCTGTAGCCCATCTCCAAATGTACAGTCGTGGTCAAACATTTTGAGAATGACACAAATACTAATTTTCACAAAGTCTGCTGCCTCAGTTTTGATGATGGCAATTTGCATATACTCCAGAATGTCATGAAGAGTGGTCAGATGAATTGCAATTAATTGCAAAGTCCCTCTTTGCCATGAAAATGAACTTAATCCCCAAAAAACATTTCCAAGTGCAGAGCTTTCTCAGGAATGGCAGCAGGCAGATGTGAGGGCATCTGCACGCACAGTGAGGCAAAGACTTTAGGAGGATGGCCTGGTGTCAAGAAGGGCAGCAAAGAAGCCACTTCTCTCCAGGAAAAACATCAGCGACAGACTGATATTCTGCAAAAGGTACAGGGATTGGACTGCTGAAGACTGGGGTAAAGTCATTTTCTCTGATGAATCCCCTTTCCGATTGTTTGGGGCATCCGGAAAACACCTTGTCCGGAGAAGACAAGGTGAGCGCTACCATCAGTCCTGTGTCATGCCAACAGTAAAGCATCCTGAGACCATTCATGTGTGGGGTTGCTTCTCAGCCAAGGGAGTGGGCTCACTCACAATTTTGCCTAAGAACACAGCCATGAATAAAGAATGGTACCAACACATCCTCCGAGAGCAACTTCTCCCAACCATCCAAGAACAGTTTGGTGATGACCAATGCCTTTTCCAGCATGATGGAGCACCTTGCCATAAGGCAAAAGTGATAACTAAGTGGCTCGGGGAACAAAACATCGACATTTTGGGTCCATGGCCAGGAAACTCCCCAGACCTTAATCCCATTGAGAACTTGTGGTCGATCCACAAGGCGGGTGGACAAACAAAAACCCACAAATTCTGACAAACTCCAAGCATTGATTATGCAAGAATGGGCTGCCATCAGTCAGGATGTGGTTTAATTGACAGCATGCCAGGGCGAATTGCAGAGGCCTTGAAAAAGAAGGGTCGACACTGCAAATATTGACTCTTCGCATAAACTTAATGTAATTGTCAATAAAAGCCTTTGACACTTATGGAATGCTTATAATTATACTTCAGTATACCATAGTAACATCTGACGAAAATATCTCATAACACTGAAGCAGCGAACTTTGTGAAGACCAATACTTGTGTCATTCTCAAAACTTTTGAACCACGACTGTACAACTTAATTTCCTCCAACACGCACATTATTTTCAGACGCCGGTGCCGAGAAAATGTATCCTTGCTGCTAGCTGAGAAACCGTTGGAAATAACCAACGTTTCAAAGGTTGTTATCTGTGTTCTGATGGAGACTTGTATATGCCTTCCGTCCTCCTTTCGTCCCTCTTTCTCTACCTCCTGTCCTCCCTCCCTCATTCTAACCCTCCCTCTCAGGGCTGCCTAGACAAATGCCTCCCTAGATCAAGCAAATAATGGCTCCCTTCCTGACCAAGCCCGCCTCACCTCATATTAATTTGAGCAAAGTGAAGAAGAGAGAGATTGAGAGAGAGAGATAGGGAGGAGAGAGAGTGAGAGAGATGGGGAGGAGAGAGAGAGAGATAGGGAGGAGAGAGAGAGAGTGAGAGAGATATGGGGAGGAGAGAGAGAGAGAGGGAGGAGAGAGAGAGAGAGATGGGGAGGAGCGAGAGAGTGAGAGAGAGATGGGGAGGAGAGAGAGAGTGCGATGGGGAGGAGAGAGAGAGAGAGAGAGAGAGAGAGAGAGAGAGATAGGGAGGAGAGAGAGTGAGAGAGATGGGGAGGAGAGAGAGTGAGATAGGGAGGAGAGAGAGAGAGTGAGAGAGATATGGGGAGGAGAGAGAGAGAGAGGGAGGAGAGAGAGAGAGAGATGGGGAGGAGCGAGAGAGTGAGAGAGAGATGGGGAGGAGAGAGAGAGTGCGATGGGGAGGAGAGAGAGAGAGAGAGAGAGAGAGAGAGAGAGAGAGAGAGAGAGAGAGAGAGAGATGGGGAGGAGAGAGAGAGAGAGAGAGATGGGGAGGAGAGAGAGAGATGGCCATATTGTGTTTGATGTGTGGAGACATCAGTGTAACGAATGTGGTCATAAGGCCTTGAGGCGTGTAGGTGTGATTGTGCCTGACTACTGCCTGACTGCAGCTGACAGAGAGAGAGAGTGAAAGGATAGGCGCTTTCACTTTATTCTGTGCCTCAACGGCTCCTCCTACTGTCGCTTTAGTCTCTATCTGCAGTATTTCTGTTGTTATTTTTTCCACCTTTTGTCTGCTTATCTTATTATCATTAAATCCTTACAATCAAATCCACTCTGTTTAAAAGAGCAGCACTAGCTGTATCTAATAAAGTTGTCTCATAAGACTGACATTGTAAGGTATCTCTTTCTCTGTCTGAGGTGCATTCATTGTTCGTGTAAATACATCGCTATGTTGTCAGCCATGCCCACACAGCTAACCAGAAGGATTTGTCTGAGAAGAAATCTGACACCTTTTCAAAATGTCAAACTCTAATTCAGCTGCCATATCAAAGGAGTTTGTTTTGAGAAGAAATGTGAAAGATGAGATGAATCCGAAAGACCTAACACCAGGAATAGTTATCAGGCAATTGTTAGACACTGAAATACTAACTATTCATCATGTTGCTGCCAATTTGCTTCTGGTGGGCTAGGGTTGTTATGGTAATGACTAACAAGGAGGGGAATGAAATGATATCTGTCAGAAAGAAGAGAGAAAGATGAGTGTTGTTTGAAACGAAACAGATGGATGAAGAGAGACGGCGGAAGGTCTCCGTGCTGAGATTCCTAGATATCCACATCTTTTGAACTTTCTCATGTGTTTTTAACGATGTAATGCAAAAGAGATCTTATGAAGATATCCATTTTCCCCATCATATAAAATGGAATACAAACTACACAATTGATCTAACTCTTGTTATTACTCTTAATATTGTGCTGTCTAGTACTTTGCAACAGTATATTTGAGCTGTCTGTGATTTAAATTAAAGTATCAAACTATAACTCTGATGTGCAGTACAGTGAGAGTACAGCCTCGGGGACCTGAGAGGAGGTCAGGGAGCGGTGGAAAGGGGTGAAATGTCGAGCTGACTGGGCCTTCTGGGTCGATGTCAGAGTCTGAGTCTGAACAGGGAGGACGGGGTTCGGAGCGCTGCCACTCCTCTCTCCTCCTGCGCCCTGCCTGACCGCTGACACCAAACGCCTGGGGGATAGAGGTACAACACGCACGCGCGCACACACACACACACACGCACGCACGCACGCACACACACACACACACACACACACACACACACACACACACACACACACACACACACACACACACACACACACACACACACACACACACAGTGATTTAGCACCAGCCCATAACCTTTCCGTTCCTTCCTAAACCCTGTCTGCTTGTTTTCACAGCCTGGCTGCATGCGTCAATACCTTGCATTAATGTACTACTGATGGAAATTAAAACACACACACACACACACACACACACACACACACACACACACACACACACACACACACACACACACACACACACACACACACACACACACATACATTCAGTGCATTCAGAAAGTATTCAGACCCCTTCCCTCTTTCCACATTTTGTTACGTTACAGCCTTATTCTAAAATGGATTAAATACAAATAAAAAATCCTCATCAAGCTACACACATTTTTTTTAAACGTATTCAAAATAAAAAACAGAAATATCTTAAGTGTTCAGACCCTTTGCTATGAGACTCGAAATTGAACTCAAGTGCATCCTGTTTCCATTGATCATCTTTGAGATGTTTCTACAACTTGATTGGAGTCCACCTGTGGTAAATTCAATTGATTGGACATGATTTGGAAAGGCACACACCTGTCTATATAAGGTCCCACAGTTGACAATGCATGTCAGAGCAAAAACCAAGCCATGAGGCCAAGAACACAGTGGCCTCCATCATTCTTAAATTGAAGACGTTTGGAACCAGGAAGACTCTTCCTAGAGCTGGCCGCCCGGCCATACTGAGCAATCGGGGGAGAAGGGCCTTGGTCAGGGAGGTGACCAAGAACCCGATGGTCACTCTGACAGAGCTCCAGAGTTCCTCAGCGGGGATGGGAGAACCTGTCAGAAGGACTGGGAGACTAGTCAGAATCGAGGGAAAGATGAATGGAGCAAAGTACAGACAGATCCTTGATGAAAACCTGCTCCAGAGCGCTCACGACCTCAGACTGGGGTGAAGCTTCACCTTCCAACAGGACAACAACCCTAAGCACACAGCCAAGACAATGCAGGAGTGGCTTCAGAACAAGTCTCTGAATGTCCTTGAGTGGTCCAGCCAGAGCCCGGACTTGAACCCGATCGAACATCTCTGGAGAGACCTGAAAATCTCCATCCAACCTGACAGAGCTTGAGAGGATCTGCAGAGAAGAATGGGAGAAACTCCCCATATACAGGTGTGCCAAGCTTGGAGCGTCATACCAAAGAAGACTCGATGTTGTAATCGCTGCCAAAGGTGCTTCAATAAAGTAGTGAGTAAAGGGTCTGAATACTTATGTAAATGTAATATTTCCGTTTTTTATTTGTAATAAATTTGCTAAAATGTCTAAAAAGCAGTTTTTGCTTTGTTATTATGGGATATTGTGTGTAGATTGATGAGGGAAAAATAACAATTTAATCAATTTTAGAATAAGGCTGTAACGTAACATGTGGAAAAAGTAAAGGGGTCTGAATACTTTCCGAATGCCACACACACACACATACATACACACACACACACACACACACAGAGAAGTGTCATTGCCATGGTTTGACTGCGTGTGAATGAACAGTAATACGCCTCAGTGTTTCTTAATCATGAACAGCAATACGCCTCAGTGTTTCTTAATCATGAACAGCAATACGCCTCAGTGTTTCTTAATCATGAACAGCAATACGCCCCAGTGTTTCTTAATCATGAACAGCAATACGCCCCAGTGTTTCTTAATCATGAACAGCAATACGCCCCAGTGTTTCTTAATCATGAACAGCAATACGCCTCAGTGTTTCTTAATCATGAACAGCAATACGCCCCAGTGTTTCTTAATCATGAACAGCAATACGCCCCAGTGTTTCTTAATCATGAACAGCAATACGCCTCAGTGTTTCTTAATCATGAACAGTAATACGCCCCAGTGTTTCTTAATCATGAACAGCAATACGCCCCAGTGTTTCTTAATCATGAACAGCAATATGCCTCCGTGTTTCTTAATCTTCTCCATGAGTGGTTCTGCCAGGCTGAGCAGGGTAGCTTTGGTAGGGGCAAAGACCACGCTTCTGTTGCTTTTAATAATCTGCTAGAATGGAGTGCTGGTCACTCATTGCGCTTTCCTAAAGCTATAATGAAATTCACATTTTCCAAAATGAGCACTTGTGGATATTTAACTGACCTTGACCACACAACACATCTTGTTAAATGACACCAGATGAGATTAAAATACCCCTCTGTGGAATCATTCTGTCTTTCAAGCCTTTCCCCCTTCCTAAAGCAGTTTCATCCCATAAAGTTCCGGCAGGACAACAAAATAAAATAAAACAAAAGGCATAAATAAATAAGATCTAAGAATATAACTATAAGATCTAAGAATATAACTATAAGATCTAAGAATATAACTATAAGATCCGTCTGCTGTTTGATTCATTATTCCCCTTCTAGTGAGCAGCTGGCAATACTTCACCCAGGGGTGGAGCCAAACAGAGAAATGCTGCAGACTCGGAGGGCATCACTGTTCATACACGCGCACACACACACACACATTCACACGCACACACACACACACACACATTCACACGCACACACACACACACATTCACACGCACACACACACACACATTCACACGCACACACACACACGCACACACACACACGCACACACACACACACACAATTTCTCTCTTGGAGGGCATCAGTGTTTGAGATCTTAAATGTTCATTTGCTCTGTTTCAGGCTGAACATTGTTTAAATTTGAACCATCTCTTTGCATACCACAGCACAATCCAGATCAGTGACTCTCCCAAGCAATTTCCCGACGTGTGTGGTCTTAGTCCAGATTGCTGCTATGGCCTTTATCAAAGCATCTTTCTATCAGCATGTGTAGTATGTGTGTGTCACAGGAGGTTGGTGACACCTTAATTTGGGAGGACTGGCTAGTGGAAATGGCTGGAGCGGAATCAGTGGAATGGTATCAAATAACATCACCCACATGGTTTCCATATGTTTGATACCATTCCATTCGCTCCGTTCCAGCCTTTATTATGAGCCGTCCTCCCCTCAGCAGCCTCCAGTGAAGAGCCTCTCTATATTCTAGACACTATTCATTAGGGCAATTTTTCTTTTTCTCTCAACTCTGAAATGGCAACGTTTCCTTTCCCCAAACACCTGGATGAATTATTCAATAATCTGGGTTTTATCAGAAGCTGTCAGAAATGTCAGCCATTTTTAGGGACGCCCTTGAATGTCCTGGGAGAGTATTGTTTGTCTGCACGCCCCGTGGTGAGGCTGGGGTGTTGTTGTATCCCTCCACATACACACACACACACCAAATGCCACTTCTCGTCTGTGCCAGGTCTTTGCTGCCCACAGGACACAGTGATGATAGAACGTGCCCGCCCCACACTGGACAAACTGTTGCATTTTAACACTACACTGAGATAATATATACTGAACAAAAATATAAACGCAACATATATATGACGCGAGCCTACCAGACGAGCAAAATGCCTTTTATGCTCGCTTCGAGGCAAGCAACACTGAAGCATGCATGAGAGCACCAGCTGTTCCAGAGGACTGTGTGATCACGCTCTCCATAGCCGATGTGAGCAAGACCTTTAAACAGGTCAACATTCACAAGGCCACGGGGCCAGACGGATTACCAGGACGTGTACTCAGAGCATGCGCGGACCAACTGGCAAGTGTCTTCACTGACATTTTCAACATGTCCCTGACTGAGTCTGTAATACCAACATGTTTCAAGCAGACCACCATAGTCCCTGTGCCCAAGGACACTAAGATAACCTGCCTAAATGACTACCGACCCGTAGCACTCACGGCGGTAGCCATGAAGTGCTTTGAAAGGCTGGTCATGGCTCACATCAACACCATCATCCCGGAAACACTAGACCCACTCCAATTCGCATACTGCCCCAACAGATCCACAGATGACGCAATCTCAATCGCACTCCACACTGCCCTTTCCCACCTGGACAAAAAGAACACCTATGTGAGAATTCTGTTCATTGACTACAGTTCAGCGTTCAACACGATAGTGCCCACAAAGCTCATCACTAAGCTAAGGACCCTGGGACTACACACCTCCCTCTGCAACTGGATCCTGGACTTCCTGACGGGCCGCCCCCAGGTGGTAAGGGTAGGCAACAACACATCTGCAACGCTGATCCTCAACACGGGGGCCCTCAGGGGTGCGTGCTTAGTCCCCTTTTGTACTCCCTGTTCACCCACGACTGCGTGGCCAAGCACGACTCCAACACCATCATTAAGTTTTCTGACGACACAACAGTGGAAGGCCTGATCACCGACAATGATGAGACAGCCTATAGGGAGGTGGTCAGAGACCTGGCAATGTGGTGCCAGGACAGCCTCTCCCTCAACGTGAGCAAGACAAAGGAGCTGTCGTGGACTACAGGAAAAGGAGGGCCAAACAGGCCCCCATTCACATCGATGGTGCTGTAGTGGAGCGGGTCGAGAGTTTCAAGTTCCTCGGTATCCACATCACCAACAAACTATCATGGTCCAAACACACCAAGACAGTCGTGAAGAGGGCACGACAATACCTTTTCCCCCTCAGGAGACTGAAAAAATGTGGCATGGGTACCCAGATCCTCAAAAAGTTCTACAGCTGCACCATTGAGAGCATCCTGACAGGTTGCATCACCGCCTGGTATGGCAACTTTTTGGCATCTGACCGCAAGGCTCTACAGAGGGTAGTGCGTACGGCCCAGTACATCACTGGGGCCAAGCTTCCTGCCATCCAGGACCAATATACTAGTGTCAGAGAAAGGCCCAAAGAATTGTCAAAGACTCCAGTCTCCCAAGTCATAGACTTTTCTCTCTGCTACTGTGCGGTAAGCGGTACCGGAGCGCCAAGTCTAGGCCCAAAAGGCTCCTTAACAGCTTCTACACCCAAGCCATAAGACTGCTGAACAATTAATCAAAATGCCACCCAGACTATTTACATTGACCCCCCCATTTCTTTTTACACTGCTGCTACTCGCTGATTATTATTAATGCATAGTCACTTTACCCTTACCTACATGTACATATTACCTCGACTAACCTGTACCCCTGCACATTGACTCGGTACCGGTACTTTTTATTGTATTTTTTACTTTAGTTTATTTAGTAAATATTTTCTTAACTCTATTTCTTGAACTGCATTGTTGGTTAAGGGCTTGTAAGTAAGCATTTCATGTTGTATTCAATTTGATTTGATTTGAACATGCAGCAATTTAAAATATTTTACAGAGTTACAGTTCATGTAAGGAAATCAGTCTATGGATTTAATAATAATAAGCCATTTAGCAGACGCTTTTATCCAAAGCGACTTACAGTCATGCGTGCATACATTATTATTATTTTTTTTGTGTATGGGTGGTCCCAGGGATCGAACCCACTACCTTGGCGTTACAAGCGCCGTGCTCTACCAGCTGAGCTACAGAGGACCATGTATCTTCACGTGTCTGGTCAGGGAAGTAGCCATGGGTGGGCCTGTTAGGGCATAGGCCCACCCACCTGGCAGCCAGGCCTACCCACTGAGGAGCCAGCCCCAGCCAATCAGAATTCGTTTTTCCCTTCAGACGGAAATACTCTTCAGCACCCGCCCCCACCCCCAGCCATCCTCAGACAATCCTGCAGGTGAAGAAGCCGGATGTGGAGGTCCTGGGCTGGCATGGTTACAAATGGTCTGCGGTTGTGAGGCCGGTTGGACATACTACCACTTCTCTAAAACAACATTGGAGGCAGATTATGGTAGAGAAATTAACATGAAATTCTCTGGCAACAATTTTAGAGTTTAAATTGCTGTCAGCTGAATTGGACATGAAATTTCTCCATAGGACTGCAATTCAATCCCTCAACTAACTGTTATGTAGGTGGAATTTACCCCAACTCTGCTATTACCAGTAAAGATGGACCTTGTTCGGGGTTGTTCTCTGAACAGGTTCTGATTGATGGAAGAGAAGTGCTCTTAAGTGGATCTTTTCACATTTCTCCCTTTTACATGTATAGCCATTTCAAATTGGCCTTTTCTCTGTAGACACAAAGGCTCACTGATCACTGTATCACTCCTCCTCACCTAGCGACACCATGGCACTAGATGCTGTTGGTTGCCTGGGAACAGGCTAACTGCCACCCAAGAGCTCTTCTGGTCTGACCTGTTGAAGAAATCAAATCACCTCAATGTCAAGGAGGAGTAACGATTCTCATTTACCAATTGAACACTGTGAATTATTTAATCATGCTCATTAGGTTCTAAATGGAACTTTTATGGTGCTATAAAGCAGAGTTTCCAACATCAGCATTGGGGCTCCCCCTGGGTGCACGTTTTGGTTTTTGCCCTAGCACTACACAGCTGATTCAAATAATCAAAGTTTGATAATGAGTTGGTTATTTGTATCAGCTGTGTAGTGCTAGGGCAAAAACGAAAACGTGCACCCAGGGGGGGGCCCCAGGACCGAGGTTGGGAAATCCTGCTATAAAGAAGCCTTTCCTGTATCTTTTCTATAAAACAACATTAATAAGAGGTTCTATATAGCACCAGAAAAGGGTTCCGCTATGGTTACAACCCTTTTTGAGCCACCCATACATAAAAATGTATGCACACATGACTGTAAGTCGCTTTGGATAAAAGCGTCTGCTAAATGGCATATTATTATTATTATTATTATTATTATTATTATTATTATTATATAGATCCCCAATTGCAAAGGTTCTTTGTAAATAATTTTGAAGAACCATAGGCTACAGGGTTTCTATTCTGGTTAGCCATATTGTATTTTTTAAAATCCTATTATAACTTGTCAATGAATGTGTTAGTTGACAAGTTGAATCAGGTGGGTTAGCCCTACAACAGCTGGGGCGTCCTTGAGAAAATAATTGTCAAACGTTCTCAAATGGGACAACGCCATAAGTGAATCTTTACAAGACACTATAACTGGCCATAGTCATATTTAACATGTAATGGCTGTCACGCCCTGACTCTGAGGACTCTTATTTGTTGAGTCAGGGTGTGATTTTCCTTGTTGTGTATATTCATTGTGGTTATGTTCTATGTTGGATTTTCTATGTTTTAGATCTAGAATGTGTAGATCTATGTTGGCCGGTGTGGTTCCCAATCAGAGGCAGCTGTAGCTCGTTGTCTCTGATTGGGGACCATACTTATGCAGCTTTTTGGCACTAGTTAGTTGTGGGATCTTGTTCCGTGTTATGGTATGTTTGTGTGCTACCTTGGACTTCACATTTCGTTTGTTGTTTTTGTTGTGTGTTTATTCGTTTAATAAACATGTATGCTTATCACGCTGCGCCTTGGTCCGTCCCGTCTATAAATGAACGTGACAGAAGATCCCACCAAACGAGGACCAAGCAGCGTGCCCAGGAAGAGCGAGTAGCGATGTCACAGGTGGGCAAATTGTGGTCATGGGAGGAGATATTCGCGGTGAAAGGGCCATGGGCGAAGGTAAATGCCCAGGCAGGAGAGGAGAAACGGCGCCAACCGTGCCGACGACGGACACCCGAGAGGCAACCCCAATACATTTTTTTGGGGGGGCACACGGTGTGGACGACGAGGCAGCAGGAGGCAGCAACAGGGCGGATCTGCAGGTTAGGAGAGGAGGCCACCAGTTTACGGGGGCTATTGGTTCAGAGGGAGCAGGAGTTATACGGTCAGAGGGAGGAGCTACAGGAGGCAAAAAGGGAGAAGGAAGGTGTAGAGGCACGGCGAGAGGAGCTGGTTAGGTAGAAGAAGGAGCGGGGGTTTATAAAGGAACCCAGTCCCGCTCCTCGCACATAGCAAGTGGTGCGTGTCGCCAGTCCGGTCCGGCCCGTTCCTGCTCCTCGCACTAAGCCAGTGGTGCGTGTTCCCAGTACGGCCCGACCCGTTCCTGCTCCCGCACTAAGCCAGTGGTGTGTGTACCCAGTACGGTCCGGCCCGTTCCTGCTCCTCGCATCAAGCCAGTGGTGCGCGTCGCCAGCACGGTCCGGCCTGTTCCTGGCCCTCGCACCAAGCCAGTGGTGCGCGTCACCAGCCCGGTCCGGCCTGTTCCTGTCCCTCGCACCAAGCCAGTGGTGCGCGTCGCCAGCCCGGCCTGTTCCTGCCCCTCGCACCAAGCCAGTGGTGCGCGTCGCCAGCCCGGCCCGGCCTGTTCCTGCCCCTCGCACCAAGCCAGTGGTGCGCGTCGCCAGCCCGGCCCGGCCTGTTCCTGCTCCCCGCACCAGGCCAGTGGTGCGCGTCGCCAGTCCAGTACGGCCCGTTCCTGCTCCCCGCACCAAGCCAGTGGTGCGCGTCGTCAGCCCAGTCCGGCCCGTTCCTGCTCCCTGCACCAAGCCAGTGGTGCGTGTGTCCAGTCCGGCACGGCCCGTGCCTGTTCCACCGGTGCCTGGTCCGGCACCAGTCAGCTGCTCCACTCCGGAGCCAGAGCAGTCCGCTCCACCGGTGCCCAGTTCAGCTCTGGTCAGCTGCTCCACTCCGGAGCCAGAGCAATCCGCTCCACCGGGGTCCAGTCCAGCTCCGGTCAGCGGCTCCACTCCGGAGCCAGAGCAGTCCGCTCCACTGGTGCCTGATCCAGCTCCGGTCAGTGGCTCCACTCCGGAGCCAGAGCAGTTCGCTCCACCGTCGTCGGGTCCAGCTCCAGTCAGCGGTTCCAGTCCAGACCCAGACGTCAGCCCCTCTCCAGGTTCGGGGTCTCCCACACCAGGGTCCAGACAAGGCTTGGTACGTCGTGGGAGGAAGGAGAGGGGAAGCAGCGCGCCGAGGTCCAGACCAGACCAGGGGCGCAACAGGGAGGTGGAGAGTAAGTGGTGGTCAAGCCCGGAGCCGGATCCGCCTCCGAGGCGGAATGCCCACCCGGCCCCTACCCTGTTATGTTTATGTGGCGCGGTCGGAGTCCGCACCTTTGGGGGGGGGGGGGGTACTGTCACGCCCTGACTCTGAGGACTTTTATTTGTTGAGTCAGGGTGTGATTTTCCTTGTTGTGTATATTCATTGTGGTTATGTTCTATGTTGGATTTTCTATGTTTTAGATCTAGAATGTGTAGATCTATGTTGGCCGGTGTGGTTCCCAATCAGAGGCAGCTGTCACTTGTTGTCTCTGATTGGGGACCATACTTATGCAGCTTTTTGGCACTAGTTAGTTGTGGGATCTTGTTCCGTGTTATGGTATTTTTGTGTGCTACCTTGGACTTCACATTTCGTTTGTTGTTTTTGTTGTGTGTTTATTCGTTTAATAAACATGTATGCTTGTCACGCTGCGCCTTGGTCCGTCCCGTCTATAAACGAACGTGACAATGGCATAATACAACTGGAATGACACTCTCACTTACGGTTGCACAAAAAGAGCTGTGAGCAAACCACACCACAAAATATTCTAATGGACTGCCTCCCCTACATTTAAATTATCACTAAAAGAGAAACAAACCCTTTTTTGAACTGCAAAGAACCATTGAAGGACTCAAAGGGTTCTTTGGGTCATACGGTTCCACATAGAACCATCACCCTAACCAAAGAACCCTTGAGGAACCCTCTTTTCTAAGTGTGTACCTCATGTATTGTCGTAAGTCATAAAATGAAATATAATACGATGCCAGCTAATGTGATAGAAGTAAAAGTGCCTTAATAATAACTAAATAATAATACAGTTTCATAATGTGTACAAGTGGGTAATATGATATTCATTAATCTGAATGTTGACAACACGATCTGTGTGCTCTATTGAAAACTGATCTGAGTTTGACTGGTTATACCTAGGAATTCCTTTAGGGGCTCAAGGGCTTCCTAGCTCACTAATTACAAGTGACTTGAAGCAGAAGCTACATCTCCATGTGATTTATCTCTATATTTCCCCCTTTCAGGGGTGTAACACACAGGTCACACTCTTATCATATCCCCAAAATGGTCACCATCAATATTTCTTATTTGTAATAAATAAAAAACTACAGGAATCTGAGTGGGATGTATAAAAGACGTTGCCATTTTTGGTAGATAGAAAACGCATTGCTTGCTTCCCAAATTGCACCCTATTCCCTACATAGTGCACTACTTTTAACCAGAGACAAAAGGGACCTGGTCAAAAATAATGCACTACAGATGTAGGATCTTAATTTGATCACCCTTTTGCAGGAGAAATTTCCTGCAACGCAGAACATTTAAAACGTGTAGTATATTTGAGTTTTTAAAAGGCTTCTGAAGTTTGTAATATCCACTTTGAAATGTCAGACTTGTTTTTCCCTTACAAAAAATATATCAACATAATAATTCACATTTCTTGTTGCTGCAGGATTATTTTCCTGCTGTAGCAAACTGACGAAGAAGAAGTGGCGCCGGAGAAGATGGCTGCCGTTTTACAGCCCTCTAACCAATTATACTATTATGTTTGTTTTTTCGCATTATTTGTAATTTATTCTGTACATAATGTTTCTGCCACCGTCTCTTATGACCAAAAAGAGCTTCTGGATATCAGGACAGCGATTACTCACCTCGTATTGGACAAAGATTTTTTCTTCAATGAGCCGGATGCAAAGGATATCCTACAGACACCTGACAAGACCCAAATCCCCGTTATTCGCAGGAGAAAGAGGCAGAGATATTGTGGACGTAGATCGGGGTGCCTTGTAAGGATCCCACGGTGAGTGAGTAAACTGCCTCTTCCATCAATCCTATTAGCCAATGTTCAATCATTTGAGAACAAATTGGACGACCTAAGATTACGGTTATCCTACCAACGGGACAAAAACTGTAATATCTTATGTTTCACCGAGTCGTGGCTGAACTACGACATGGACAACATACAGCTGACGGGATATACGCTACATCAGCAGGATAGAACGGCTAACTCCGGTAAGACAAGGGGTGGCGTTCTGTGTATATTTGTAAACAACAGCTGGCGCACAAAATCAAATACTAAGGAAGTCTCAAGGTTTTGCTCGCCTGAGGTAGAGTATCTCATGATAAGCTGTAGACCACGCTATTTACCAAGAGACTTTTCATCTATATTTTTTGTAGTTGTCTATTTACCACCACAAACCGATGCTGGCACTAAGACCGCACGCTATGAGCTGTATAAGGCCATAACTAAACAGGAAAACGCTCGTCCAGAGGCAGCGCTCCTAGTGGCCGAGGACTTTAATGCAGGGAAACTTAAATCCGTTCTACCTAATTTCTACCAGCATGTTAAATGTGCACCCAGAGGGGGAAAAAAACTCTAGACCACCTTTATTCCACACACAGAGACGCATACAAAGCTCTCCCTCGCTCTCCATTTGGCAAATCTGACCATAACTCTATCCTCCTGATTCCTGCTTATAAGCAAAAACTAAAGCAGGAAGCACCAGTGACTCGGTTAATAAAAAGGTGGTAAGATGATGCAGATGCTAAGCTACAGGACTGTTTTGCTAGCACAGACCGGAATATGTTCCGTGATTCTTCAGATAGCATTGAGGAGTACACCATATCAGTCACTGTCTTCATCAATAAGTGCATCGATGACGTCGTCTCCACAGTGACCATACGTACATACCCCAAACAGAAGCCATGGATTACAGGCAACATCCGCACTGAGCTAAAGGGTAGAGCTGCCGCTTAAAAGGAGCGGGACTCTAACCCGGACGCTTAAAATAAATCCTGCTATGCCCTCCGACGAACCATCAAACAGGCAAAGAGTCAATACAGGACTAAGATTGAATCGTACTACACCGGCTCTGACACTCGTCGGATGTGGCAGGGCTTGAAAACTATTACAGACTACAAAAGGGAAGCACAGCCGCGAGCTGCCCAGTGACACAAGCCTACCAGATGAGCTAAATCACTTCTATGCTCGCTTCGAGGTAAGGAACACTGAAGCATACATGAGAGCACCAGCTGTTCCGGATGACTATGTGATCACGCTCTCCGTAGCCGATGTGAGTAAGACTTTTAAGCAGGTCAACATTCACAAGGCCGCAGGGCCAGACGGATTACCAGGACATGTGCTGACCAACTGGCAAGTGTCTTCACTGACATTTTTAACATGTCCCTGACTGAGTCTGTAATACCAACATGTTTCAAGCAGACCACCATAGTCCCTGTGCCCAAGGACACTAAGATAACCTGCCTAAATGACTACCGACCCGTAGCACTCACGTCTGTATCCATGAAGTGCTTTGAAAGGCTGGTCATGGCTCACATCAACACCATAATCCCAGAAACCCTAGACCCACTCCAATTTGCATACCGCCCCAACTGATCCACAGATGATGCAATCTCTATTGCACTTAACACTGCCCTTTCCCACCTGGACAAGAGGAACACCTACGTGAGAATGCTGTTCATTGACTACAGTTCAGCGTTCAACACCATAGTGCCCTCAAGCTCATCACTAAGCTAAGGATCCTGGGACTAAACACCTCCCTCTGCAACTGGCTCCTGGACTTCCTGACGGGTCGCCCCAGGTGGTAAGGGTAGGTAACAACACATCTGCCACGGGGGCACTTCAGGGGCACGTGCTCAGTCCCCTCCTGTACTCCCTGTTCACCCATGACTGCATTGACAGGCACGACTCCAACACCATCATTAAGTTTGCTGATGACACAACAGTGGTAGGCCTGATCACCGACAACGATGAGACAGCCTATAGGGAGGAGGTTCGAGACCTGGCCGTGTGGTGCCTGGATAACAACCTCTCCCTCAATGTGATCAAGACAAAGGAGATGATTGTGGACTACAGGAAAAAAAAGAGGACTGAGCACGCCCCCATTCTCATCGACGGGGCTGTAGTGGAACAGGTTGAGAACTTCAAGTTCCTTGGTGTCCACATCACCAATGAACTATCATGGTCCAAACACACCAAGACAGTCATGAAGAGGGCACGACAAAGCCTATTCCCCCTCAGGAGACTGAAAAGATTTGGCATGGGTCCTCAGATCCTCAAAAAGTTATACAGCTGCACCATCGAGAGCATCCTGACTGGTTGCATCACCGCCTGGTATGGCAACTGCTCGGCCTCCGACCGCAAGGCACTACAGAGGGTAGTGCGTACGTCCCAGAACATCACTGGGGCCAAGCTTCCTGCCATCCAGGACCTCTATACCAGGCGGTGTCAGAGGAAGGCTCTCAAAATTGTCAAAGACTCCAGCCACCCTAGTCATAGACTGTTCTCTCTGCTACCGCACAGCAAGCGGTACCGGAGCGCAAAGTCTAGGTCCAAAAGGCTTCTCAACAGCTTCTACCCCCAAGCCATAAGACTCCTGAACAGCTAATCATTGCTACCCGGACTATTTGCACTGCCCCCCACACCCCCCCCCCCCCCTTTTACGCTGCTGCTACTCTGTCTATTATTTATGCATAGTCACTTTAACTCTACCCACATGTACATATTACCTCAATTACCTCGACTAGCCGGTGCCCCCGCACATTGACTCTGCACCGGTACCCCCCTGTATATAGCCTCCCTACTGTTATTTTATTTTACTGCTGCTCTTTAGTTATTTGCTTTAGTTTTTTTTACTTAACACTTTTTAAAAAAATACTTAAAAAATGGCATTGTTGGTTAAGGGCTTGTAAGTAAGCATATCACTGTAATGTCTACACCTGTTGTATTCGGCACATGTGGCAAATAAAATGTGATTTGATTTGATTTGATTTGACTCAAATAAAGAACCTACATCTGTACATAGGGAATAGGGTGCCATTTGGGATATAACCCTTTAATATACATGGTAGTCATTTGCAGAGCATCTATTTCTCTGGTATAATGACTGAATACATTCGTGTCTCTGGTGGTATGTATTCTCCACTGGGTTTCCTTGTTATGTATAATCAGATCTTGTCATGGCTCGCCAAGCATCTCTGCAGATATTTTACATCATTCATCACGGCCTGTTTCTCAAATGCCAAAGCAGACAGCACTTCAATGGGGATATCTGTTTCACATCACATTATACTTGATAGATACCATGTCTGCGTCCCAAATGACCAACACAGTATCACAGGTTATTGTGAAATAGACACGAATTGCTTACACAAATGCCACCCACTATGGGCCCTGGTCAAAAGTAATGCACCATATAGGGAATGGGGTGCCATTTGGGACGTAACCCATGTTGTTGCCTATGCAGCCCTTTCACCCAATCCTCATGTCTGTTTGATGAATTAAACATGATTTCATTCGTTTACAATGTTTTGTTTGTTTTGTTTTGTTTTATTACAGCCCATTAGCCACATCTGTTGACCGCTGATTTATGATAATCCTGACCATGACATGTATCTCTCTAATGTACACACGTGTATATTAATGTATGAGTGATTTTGTGGGTTATCTAGGGGAAATATGATGTATTGTGATGTACTGCTGGTGATATATGAAGATCGTTAGAGTTAAAAGACTCTCTGGTTAAGTCGGTAATGGCTCCCTTTTCCCAACACACTGCAGTGCACTACTTTTGACCCAAAGCCCCCTATTCCCTGAATAGTGCCAATAATAGCTGAAGTTGCATACTAGCATACTGGCATAGTTACTATTCCCTGGTTCCTAAACAGAGCCACAGATGGGGATCTCACCTCGTACTGCCCAGACACTTCCTGAGCGAACACACACACACACATACACACGCACACACACACACACACACACACGCGGCAGCCACACCTAATGTGTCCCAGGGATACTGCATCTTCTCCGGGCCTGAGGGCAGCGGAACGGCAAGCTCTAAACAACAACAACAAACAACAACATAAGCAACAATCAAAAAGGACAAGAGCAGACATTTTCCCTCCATAAAAAGCCTCAGCGGAGTCACCTTGTGTGTGTGTGTGTGTGTGTGTGTGTGTGTGTGTGTGTGTGTGTGTGTGTGTGTGTGTGTGTGTGTGTGTGTGTGTGTGTGTGTGTGTGTGTGTGTGTCCTCATCTGACCTCTAATGGCTGTGAGCCGGGCAGCGGGCCAGGAGTAAATATTGTGTTGCTAATGCCACATCGCTCACGGAAATGACAGATAATGGCACAATTAATCCCTCTAAATCTTATAGGCCATAATCAAGTAGCGTTTCATATAAATGCTTTAGTACCTACCCATAGCAAATGATGCTTAAAGGCTACTGCATACACAATCTATCGGTATAATCCTGAGGGGAAAAATAGAGAGAGAGAGATTAACGGCCACACCTTGATTCCTCACACACACACTGATTCCTGGGGAATGTGAAGAGGGGGTGCTACTAGGCCTCTTCTGGTAAGGGATCAGCCTTGGAAGCCTGTAATAAAATAATGTGTGAGGGAAAATGGTGGGTTCAGAGAGTTCAGGTAGATATTGAACTTTTTGTATTGTGACACACATGAATGAATGAATGAATGAATGTGCACAGACTGACAGACTGTAGACCTGCTGTTGCATCAGGTATAGCATGTGGATGATTACATTACGCTCTGAATGATGTCTCCAAAATCACCAAGTTGATTTACATTTACATTTTCGTCATTTAGCAGACACTCTTATCCAGAGCGACTTACAAAAATAATTTTTTTGGGGGTGGGGTAAGGGGGGGTAGAAGGATTACTTTATCCTATCCCAGGTATTCCTTAAAGAGGTGGGGTTTCAAGTGTCTCCGGAAGGTGGTGAGTGACTCCGCTGTCCTGGCGTCGTGAGGGAGCTTGTTCCACCATTGGGGTGCCAGAGCAGCGAACAGTTTTGACTGGGCTGAGCGGGAACTGTGCTTCCGCAGAGGTAGGTGGGCCAGCAGGCCAGAGGTGGATGAACGCAGTGCCCTCGTTTGGGTGTAGGGACTGATCAGAGCCTGAAGGTACGGAGGTGCCGTTCCCCTCACAGCTCCATAGGCAAGCACCATGGTCTTGTAGTAGATGCAAGCTTCAACTGGAAGCCAGTGGAGTGTGCGGAGGAGCGGGGTGACGTGAGAGAACTTGGGAAGGTTGAACACCAGACGGGCTGCGGCGTTCTGGATGAGTTGTAGGGGTTTAATGGCACAGGCAGGGAGCCCAGCCAACAGCGAGTTGCAGTAATCCAGATGGGAGATGACAAGTGCCTGGATTAGGACCTGTGCCGCTTCCTGTGTAAGGCAGGGTCGTACTCTGCGAATGTTGTAGAGCATAAACCTACAGGATCGGGTCACCGCCTTGATGTTAGCGGAGAACGACAGGGTGTTGTCCAGGGTCACGCCAAGGCTCTTTGCTCTCTGGGAGGAGGACACAACGGAGTTGTCAACCGTGATGGCGAGATCATGGAACGGGCAGTCCTTCCCCAGGAGGAAGAGCAGCTCCGTCTTGCCGAGGTTCAGCTTGAGGTGGTGATCCATCATCCACACTGATATGTCTGCCAGACATGCAGAGATGCAATTTGCCACCTGGTTATCAGAAGGGGGAAAGGAGAAGATTAATTGTGTGTCGTCTGCGTAGCAATGATAGGAGAGGCCATGTGAGGATATGACAGAGCCAAGTGACTTGGTGTATAGAGAGTGGTGCTGAGACAGATTCTCGCCACGCCACCTGGTAGGAGCGACCTGTCAGGTAGGACTCAATCCAAGAGTGAGCGGCGCCGGAGATGCCCAACTCGGAGAGGGTGGAGAGGAAGATCTGATGGTTCACAGTATCAAAGGCAGCAGATAGGTCTAGAAGAATAAGAGCAGAGGAGAGAGAGTTAGCTTTAGCAGTGCGGAGAGCCTCCGTGACACAGAGAAGAGCAGTCTCAGTTGAATGACCAGTCTTGAAACCTGACTGGTTTGGATCAAGAAGGTCATTCTAAGAGAGATAGCAGGAGAGTTGGCTAGAGACGGCATGCTCAAGAGTTTTGGAGAGAAAAGAAAGAAGGGATACTGGTCTGTAGTTGTTGACATCGGAGGGATCGAGTGTAGGTTTTTTGAGAAGGGGTGCAACTCTCGCTCTCTTGAAGATGGAAGGGACATAGCCAGTGGTCAAGGATGAGTTGATGAGCGAGGTGAGGTAAGGGAGAAGGTCACCGGAAATGGTCTGGAGAAGAGAGGAGGGGATAGGGTCAAGCGGGTAGGTTGTTGGGCGGCCGGCCGTCACAAGTCGCAAGATTTCATCTGGAGAGAGAGGGGAGAAATAAGTCAAAGCATATGGTAGGGCAGTGTGAGCAGGACCAGCAGTGTCATTTGACTTAACAAACGAGGATCGGATGTCGTCAACCTTCTTTTCAAAATGGTTGACGAAGTCATCCATAGAGAGGGGGGGGGGGGGAGGATTCAGCAGGGAGGAGAAGGTGGCAAAGAGCTTCCTAGGGTTAGAGGCAGATGCTTGGAATTTAGTGGTAGAAAGTGGCTTTAGCAGCAGAAACAGAGGAATAAAATGTAGAGAGGAGGGAGTGAAAAGATGCCAGGTCTGCAGGGAGTCTAGTTTTCCTCCATTTCTGCTCGGCTGCCCGGAGCCCTGTTCTGTGAGCTCGCAATGAGTCGTCAAGCCACGGAGCAGGAGGGGAGGACCGAGCCAGCCGGGAGGATAGGGGACATAGAGAGTCAAAGGATGCAGAAAGGGAGGAGAGGAGGGTTGAGGAGGCAGAATCAGGAGATTGGAGGGAGAAGGATTGAGCAGAGGGAAGAGATGATAGGATGGAAGAGGAGAGAGTAGCGGGAGAGAGAGAGCGAAGGTTGCGATGGCGCATTACCATCTGAGTAGGGGCAGAGTGAGTAGTGTTGGAGGAGAGCGAGAGAGAAAAGGACACAAAGTAGTGGTCGGAGACTTGGAGGGGAGTTGCAGTGAGATTAGTAAAGATGAGGTCAAGCGTATTGCCTGCCTTGTGAGTAGGGGGGGACGGTGAGAGGGTGAGGTCAAAAGAGGAGAGGAGTGGAAAGAAGGAGGCAGAGAGAAATGAGTCAAAGGTAGACGTAGGGAGGTTAAAGTCACCCAGAACTGTGAGGGGTGAGCCATCCTCAGGAAAGAAACTTATCAAGGCGTCAAGCTCATTGATGAACTCTCCAAGGGAAGCTGGAGGGCGATAAATGATAAGGATGTTAAGCTTGAATGGGCTAGTGACTGTGACAGCATGGAATTCAAATGCAAGTTACTTTGCTAAAATACCACAAGTTTGACTGTGAGGGGCAATGACTTGTGGAGAACATTCTCATAACTCCTAAGGCCATGACTACAGATGAACATAGATAGTGGGTCAGGTCACAAAAGAAGCCCTTTAGCTAACTCTAACGCTAGCCTGTAGCTGCTAACTGAGTGTGTGGGGAGTTGGTTGTGAGAGTGGGTAATTGGGTGTGTGAGTAGGAAGTTGGGTGTGAGAGTGGAGAGTTGGGTGTGAGGAGTTGGGCGTGAGAGTGGGGAGTTGACAGGTCATTAATTCGTCACAGTGAGGCATGTCGCAGACCTCTCCCTCCTTTGATCTGACTTGCCCTTGAGCTGCCCCTTACACACACACACACACACACACACACAAACACACACATATGCACACACACACACACACACCCACACACACACACAAACACACACCCTGTCCCTGGCGTCCCACCATAGGCCATATCCCTGCTGATGTCATTAGCAGTTAATCTCTCCCAGTTGAACCGGGACACTTGTGTTGCTGCCTTTCCTATCCTCTGGCTCATTGGATACAAGACAATACCACCTCCATTTAAACTCTTGGTTTTCTAAACTACACAATATATACAAAAGTATGTGGACACCCCTTAAAATGATTGGATTTGGCTATTTCAGCCACACCGTTGCTGACAGGTGTGTAAAATCGAGCACACAGCCATGCAATCTCCATAGACAAACATTGGCAGTAGAAAGGCCTTACTAAAGAGCTCAGTGACTTTCAACGTGGCACCGTTATGGGATGCCACCTTTCCAACAAGTCAGTTTGTCCAATTTCTGCCCTGCTAGAGCTGCCCCGGTCAACTGTAAGTACTGTTATTGTGAAGTGGAAACATCTAGGCGCAACAATGGATCAGCCGCGAAGTGGTAGGCCTCACAAGCTCCCAGAACGGGACCGCCGAGTGCTGAAGCGCGTAGCGTGTAACAATCGCCTGTCCTGGTTGCAACACTCACTCCCAAGTTCCAAACTCCCTCTGGAAGCAACGTCAGCACAAGAACTGTTCGTCGGGAGCTTCATAAAATGGGTTTCCATGGCCGAGCATCCGCACACAAGCCTAAGATCACCATGCGCAATGCCAAGCATCGGCTGGAGTGGTGTAAAGCTCGCCGCCATTGGACTCTGGAGTGATCAATCACACTTCACCATCTGGCAGTCCGACAGACAAATCTCGGTTTGGCATCCAGGAGAACGCTACCTGCCCCAATGCATAATGCCAACTGTAAAGTTTGGTGAAGGAGGAATAAATGTCTGAAGCTGTTTTTCATGGTTCTGGCTAGTGAAGGGAAATCTTAACGCTACAGCATACAATGAAATTCTAGACGATTCTGTGCTTCCAACTTTGTGGCAACAGTTTGGGGAAGGCCCTTTCCTGTTTCAGCATGACAATGCCCCTGTGCACAAAGCGAGGTCCATACAGAAATGGTTTGTCGAGATCGGTTTGGAAGAACTTGACTGCACAGAATCCTGACCTCAACCCTATCGAACACCTTTGGGATGAATTGGAACGCCGACTGCGAGCCAGGCCTAATCGCCCGACATCAGTGCCCGACCTCACTAATGCTCTTGTGGCTGAATGGCAGCAAGTCCCTGCAGCAATATTCCAGCATCTAGTGGAAAGCCTTCCCAGAATAGTGGAGGCTGTTATAGCAGAAAAGGGGGGACCAACTCCATATTAATGCCCATGATTTTGGAATGAGACTTCGACAAGCAGGTGTCCACATACTTTTGGTCATGTATTGTATGTTATGTGTCAATTGTCCCTCAGGCATTCGCTATACTCAAAGTGGTATTGCTTTACAGTATATCTACCTTATTGTCATGCATGGTGAGTTGAATGAAAAGTGTTAGCTATGTACAATATCAAAACGCAGAGCGGTATACAAAAAAGTATAGGTGGAGTATAACTGCTCAGGTTAGCCTTCGTAAAAGTTGATCACACAACTGAGTCTTCACTAATAAAATAAGAAAATATTTTTTTTCTCAAACACACAGTGTCTAAACTCTGGTGTCCAAACACCCAGCGCGCCCTAGACCTTCTGTCTGAGGACCAACTAGGGTCACCCAGCCACATAATAATACACACAGGCACAAACGACCTGAGAACACAGCAGGAAAGGGTGGCCACAGCAATTAAGGGAGTGATTGAAAAAGCTTCTTCTACTTTCCACAACACACAAGCGGTTATCTCCACCCTGCTACCACGAAAATACTTCCACCCTGCTACCATACAGCGGGTAAACCAAATGTTTACCTGGCCCACCACTCCACCCTGGACTTGAACAGCCTTTTCGACCAGGTCGACCTATACAAGGCAGCAGTGCCCACCTTATCCCGGACCCTAAAGGACATCGCCCTTAACCGCAGACCCAATACCTCACACAGGAGCAACAGATCAACAGACACCCCGTCCAGACCAGCGAGACACTCAATGACAAATGGTTTGATGAAGAATGCAAAAACCTAAGAAAGAAATTGAGAAACCTATCCAACCAAAAACATAGAGACCCAGAAAACCTGAGCCTTCACTATGGTGAATCATTAAAACAATACAGAAATACACTATGGAAAAATAAGGAACAGCACGTCAGAAATCAGCTCAATGTAATTGAAGATTCCAGAGACTCTAACCACTTCTGGGAAAATTAGAGTAATCTATCCAAAACGGAGATGTACAGTATGGGTAAATCACTTCTCCAATCTTTTTGGCCCTATAACAAAGAACAAACAGCAAAAACCTATACATGATCAAATACAAATCTTAGAATCAACTATTAATGACTACCAGAACACACTGGATTCTCCAATTACATTGAATGAATTACAGGACAAAATACAAAACCTCCAACCCAAAAAGGCCTGTGGTGTTGATGGTATCCTACATGAAATGATAACGTATACAGACCATAAATTCCAATTGGCTATAGTTTAACTCTTTAACATCATCCTTAGCTCTTGCATCTTCCCCAATATTTAGAACCAAGGACTGATCACCCCAATCCACAAAAGTGGAGACAAATTTGACCCCAATAACTGCCGTGGGATATGCGTAAACAGCAACCAAATCCTCTGCATTATCATTAACAGCAGACTCATACATTTCCTCAGTGAAAACAATGTACTGAGCAAACGTCAAATTGGCTTTTTACCAAATTACCGTATGACAGACCACGTATTCACCCTGCACACCCTAATTGACAAACAAACAAACCAAAACAAAGGCAAAGTCTTACATTTACATTTACATTTTAGTCATTTAGCAGACGCTCTTATCCAGAGCGACTTACAGTTAGTGAGTGCATACATTATATTTTTTTATTTTTTCATACTGGCCCCCCCGTGGGAATCGAACCCACAACCCTGGCGTTGCAAACGCCATGCTCTCCGTCTTCTCATGCTTTGTTGATTTCAAAAAAGCTTTTGACTCAATTTGGCATGAGGGTCTGCTATACAAATGGATGGAAAGTGGTGTTGGGGGAAAAACATACAACATAAAATCCATGTACACAAACACCAAGTGTACAGTTAAAATTGGCAAGAAACACACATATTTCTTTCCACAGGGCCGTGGTATAAGACAGGGATGCAGCTTAAGCCCCACCCTCTTCAACATATATATCAACAAATTGGCGAGGGCACTAGAACAGTCTGCAGCACCCGGCCTCACCCTACTAGAATCTGAAGTCAAATGTCTACTGTTTGCTGATGACCAGTTGCCACAAGAAAAGGGCCACCAGTAAAGAACAGAAACCATTGTAAATACAACCTATATTTCTGTTAATGTATTTTCGTTTTTTTTACTTTAACTATTTGCACATCATTACAACACTGTATATATACATAATATACACTTGATATGTCTTTATTCTTTTGGAACTTTTGTGAGTTTGTGTTGTTTAATTCACTTTTGTTTATCATCTATTTCACTTGCTTTGGCAATGTAAACATATGTTTCCCATGCCAATAAAGCCCCTTATATTGAAATTGAAATTGAATTGAGAGAGAGAGAGAGAGAGAGAGGGGCAGAGGGGAGTGTCACGCTCTGGCTCCGGGACTTTGTATGTTGAGCCAGGGTGTGTTCGTTTCGTTGTGTTCTGTTTGGTTGGGTTGTCTATGTGGTTGTTTTTCCTTGTTTGTATTGAGTGACTCCCAATCAGAGGTAACGAGTGTCAGCTGTTGGCTCGTTAGCTCTGATTGGGAGCCATATTTAAACTGTGTGTTTTCACCTTGTGTTGGTGGGTTTTTGTTCCATGTTCTGTCAGTGTTACAGAGGACTTCACGAATCGTTCTTATTTTGTTGTTTTGTTCCAGACTTTAATTAAATAAAGTCATGTTCGCTCAACGCGCTGCGCTTTGGCCTACTCATTCGTCAGACGATCGTGACAGAAAAACCCACCATACTACGACCAAGCAGCGTGTCCAGGAACAGGCAGCCTGGACGTGGGAGCAGCGTCGGAGGGTCGAGAGGCAACCCCAAAAATTTTTTAGGGGGGGGCACACGGCAGGGGCGACTGGGCAGCAGGAGGCTGCCACAGGGCGATTAGGTGAGGAGGCCACCAGGTTAAGGGGGCTACTGGCGAAGAGGGAGCAGGAGTTAATGTGGCAGAGGATGGAGCTATTAGAGGCGATTAGGGAAAGGGTGAGAAACGAGGCACGGCGAGAGGAACTCGGTAGGCAGCTGAGGGAGCGGAGGGTTATGAGGAAACCCAGTCCCGCTCCTCACACCAAGCAAGTGGTGTGCGTCACCAGTCCGGTCCGGCCCGTTCCTGCTTCCCGCACTAAGTGTACGGTGCACGTCGCCAGCCCGGCCCGGCTCGTTCCTGCTTCCCGCACTAAGTGTACGGTGCGCGTCACCAGCCCAGCCCGGCCTGTTCCTGCCTCTCGCATCAAACCTACGGGGTGCGTCGCCAGCCCAGCCCGGCCTGTTCCTGCTCCACGCACAAAGCCTACGGGGTGCGTTGCCAGCCCAGCCCGGCCTATCCCTGCTCCACGCACCAAGCCTACGGGGTGCGTCGCCAGCCCAGCCCGGCCTGTTCCTGCTCCACGCACAAAGCCTACGGGGTGCGTCGCCAGCCCAGCCCGGCCTATTCCTGCTCCACGCACAAAGCCTACGGTGTGCGTCGCCAGCCCGACCCGGCCTGTTCCTGCTCCACGCACAAAGCCTACGGTGTGCGTCGCCAGCCCAGCCCGGCCTGTTCCTGCTCCACGCACAAAGCCTACGGTGTGCGTCACCAGCCCAGCCCGGCCTGTCCCTGCTCCACGCACAAAGCCTACGGTGTGCGTCGCCAGCCCGACCCGGCCTGTTCCTGCCACTCGCACCAAACCAGGGGTGCGAGTCGCCAGCCTGGTCCAGCCCGTTCCTGCTACTCGCACCAAGCCAAGGGTGCGAGTCGTCAGCCTGGTCCAGCCTGTTCCTGCTACTCGCACCAAGCCTAGGGTTCGAGTCGTCAGCCTGGTCCAGCCCGTTCCTGCTACTCGCACCAAGCCAAGGGTGCGAGTCGTCAGCCTGGTCCAGCCCGTTCCTGCTACTCGCACCAAGCCAGGGGTACGAGTCGTCGGCCTGGTCCAGCCCGTTCCTGCTACTCGCACCAAGCCAAGGGTGCGAGTCGTCAGCCTGGTTCAGCTCGTCCCTGCTACTCGCACCAAGCCAATGGTGCGAGCCGTCAGCCTGATCCAGCCCACTCCTGCTACTCGCACCAAGCCAGGGATGCGAGTCGTCAGCCTGGTGAGGCCCGTTCCGGCTCCACGCATCAAGCCTAGGGTGCGTATCGGCAGCCAGGTCCGGTCCGTTCCTGCCTCACGCGCCAAGCCAGGGGTGCGCGTCGTCAGTCCAGATCCTACCAGCTGGGTCAGATCGGACCGGGGGCGCTACGGGGGGATTGAAGAAGGGTGGTGGTCAAGCCCGGAGCCGGAGCCGCCTCCGAGGAGTAATGCCCACCCAGCCCTCCCCTGTTTGGGGTTTTTGAGGCGCGGTCGCAGTCCGCGCCTTTAGGGGGGGGTACTGTCACGCTCTGGCTCCGGGACTTTGTATGTTGAGCCAGGGTGTGTTCGTTTCGTTGTGTTCTGTTTGGTTGGGTTGTCTATGTGGTTGTTTTTCCTTGTTTGTATTGAGTGACTCCCAATCAGAGGTAACGAGTGTCAGCTGTTGGCTCGTTAGCTCTGATTGGGAGCCATATTTAATCTGTGTGTTTTCACCTTGTGTTGGTGGGTTTTTGTTCCATGTTCTGTCAGTGTTACAGAGGACTTCACGAATCGTTCTTGTTTTGTTGTTTTGTTCCAGACTTTAATTAAATAAAGTCATGTTCGCTCAACGCGCTGCGCTTTGGTCTACTCATTCGTCAGACGATCGTGACAGGGAGACTAATGTTTCAGCATTCAAGTATATACTGTAAGACTCCTCTCCATTTTAATGTTGTCAATTTTAATATGGACTCTGCATCCTCCATTCGCTCTGCTCGCCAGGCAAACTGCCTAGACCTGCATAGCTGCCTTAGCAACTGAGCATCCCCCCAACAACTATGAGGAATGCAATGTCCACAGGAATAAATCACCCATTTGACACTATCTCCCATGATGCGGACGACTACAAATACCTAGGTGTCTGGTTAGACCGTAAACTCTCCTTCCAGACTCACATTAAGCATCTCCAATCCAAAGTTAAATCTAGAATCGGCTTCCTGTTTCGCAACAAAGCCTCCTTCACTCATGCTGCTAAACATGCCCTCGTAAAACGGACTATCCTACCGATCCTTGACTTCGGCAATGTCATTTACAAAATAGCTTCCAACACTCAACTCAGCAAATCCCTGCCTTATCTTAGCTCATTGGTCACCATAGCAACACCCACCCGTAGTATGCGCTCCAGCAGGTATATCTCACTGGTCATCCCCAAAGCCAACACCTCCTTTGGTTGCCATTCCTTCCAGTTCTCTGCTGCAAATGACTGGAACGAACTACAAAAATCTCTGAAGCTGGAGACACTTATCTCCCTCATGAACTTTAAGCATCAGTTGTCAGAGCAGCTTACCGATCAATGTACCTGTACACAGCCCATCTGTAATTAGCCCACCCAACTACCTCCTCCCCATACACAAATAAATGTATGCACGCATGACTGTAAGTCGCTTTGGATAAAAGCGTCTGCTAAATGGCATATTATTATTATTATTATTATTATTATATTGTTATTTACATTCTTATTTATTTTGCTCATTTGCACCCCAGTATCTTTACTTGCACATCATCTTCTGCACATCTATCACTCCAGTGTTAATACTAAATTGTAATTATTTTGCACTATGGCCTATTTATTGCCTTACCTCCATAATTTGCACACACTGTATATATATTTTCTATTTTCTATTGTGTTTTTGTTTATTCCATATGTAACTCTGTGTTGTTGTTTTTATCGCACTGCTTTGCTTTATCTTGGCCAGGTCGCAGTTGTAAATGAGAACTTGTTCTCAACTGGCTTACCTGGTTAAAAAATGCATTAGGTGCCAAAACCCCATGTATCTGCTGCTGCTTGTTAAAGCCCGCTGATTGGCTGTGAGGGCCGCTGCTACCAGCCTAAAGCACAGATGTAATCACCTTATAAACGATACCCCACCCACTATGTCTTATAGATACCCCACCCACTATGTCTTATAGATACCCCACCCACTATGTCTAGTAGATACCCCACCCACTATGTCTTATAGAAACCCCACCCACTATGTCTTGTAGAAACCCCACCCACTATGTCTAGTAGATACCCCACCCACTATGTCTTATAGAAACCCCACCCACTATGTCTTATAGATACCCCACCCACTATGTCTTATAGATACCCCACACACTATGTCTTATAGATACCCCACCCACTATGTCTTATAGAAACCCCACCCACTGTCTTATAGATACCCCACCCACTATGTCTTGTAGATACCCCACCCACTATGTCTTATAGATACCCCACCCACTATGTCTTGTAGATACCCCACCCACTATGTCTTATAGAAACCCCACCCATTATGTCTTGTAGAAACCCCACCCACTATGTCTTATAGAAACCCCACCCACTATATCTTGTAGATACCCCACCCACTATGTCTTGTAGAAACCCCACCCACTGTCTTATAGCTACCCCACCCACTATGTCTTATAGAAACCCCACCCACTATGTCTTATAGAAACCCCACCCACTATGTCTTGTAGATACCCCACCCACTATGTCTTATAGATACCCCACCCACTATGTCTTGTAGAAACCCCACCCACTATGTCTTATAGAAACCCCACCCACTATGTCTTGTAGATACCCCACCCACTATGTCTTATAGATACCCCACCCACTATGTATTGTAGATACCTCACCCACTATGTCTTATAGAAACCCCACCCACTATGTCTTGTAGATACCCCACCCACTATGTCTTATAGAAACCCCACACACTATGTCTTATAGAAACCCCACCCACTATGTCTTATAGATACCCCACCCACTATGTCTTATAGATACCCCACCCACTGTCTTATAGAAACCCCACCCACTATGTCTTATAGAAACCCCACCCACTATGTCTTATAGATACCCCACCCACTATGTCTTGTAGATACCCCACCCACTGTGTCTTGTAGATACCCCACCCACTGTGTCTTATAGATACCCCACCCACTATGTCTTATAGATACCCCACCCACTATTTTTTATAGATACCCCACCCACTATGTCTTGTAGATACCCCACCCACTATGTCTTATAGATACCCCACCCACTATGTCTTATAGATACCCCAC
>NC_140004.1:41971797-41976797 GCF_964263955.1 Coregonus lavaretus | reverse complement strand
GAATTTGAATTTGAGAGAGAGAGAGAGACAGAGAGAGAGAGAGAGAGACAGATAGAGAGACAGATAGAGAGAGAGAGAGAGAAAGAGAGAGAGAGAGACAGAGAGAGAGAGAGAGAGAGAGAGAGAGAGAGAGAGAGAGAGAGAGAGAGAGAGAGAGAGAGAGAGAGAGAGAGAGAGAGAGAGAGAGAGAGAGAGAGAGAGAGAGAGAGAGAGAGAACAAAAAGGACAATGTCAGAATTTAATTCAATAAGAGAAAAGCTGTGAAATGGCAAGTTAAAAATAAAGAGAAGGGAGGGACAGAAAAGTCATGTTTGGGAAAGATTTGTTAAAGTGGTAAAAGAGGATGATAGCATGTGTGATGATTGTGAGGCGCTATACAAATTCAACAGTCACAAGTAGCGGACATCAAATAGGCCTATGGCACTTCAAGGGAACTGTAACCTACTGTTCAGATGGGTTAGATAGAAACTGAAATCTGGACACTGACTGTAGGTCTATAACCTCTCACATAGCCTTAATATTAACTCCTGCAGCATTAAGCATTTCTTGCATTAAAATGATACGCCAAATGTAGGCAACATTTTTACTGGGAAACATGAGTGGAGAAATATGATTTCTTTCATTCAGCGTCTTGAGAGAATGCGAATGTGCAGTTAGACATGTCTCAGAGCCTGGTTCCTCTCTAGGTTTCTTCCTAAGTTCCAGCCTATCTAGGGAGTTTTTCTCAGCCACCTTGCTTCTACATCAGCATTGCTTGCTCTCTGGAGTTTTAGTCTTGGTTTCTGTAGAAGCACTTTGTGACAACTGCTGATGTAAAAAGGGCTTTATAAATACATTTGATTGATTGTAGAGGTATTATCTTTATCAGCATCATAAAAGCTGATAGTATTTCAACCACATAAAATATGCATCCAAGCCAAACTGAAATCTTATTAGAAACATGTTGGGTCATTTTCACAGCTTTCTATTTCCTTACAACTGGTCAAACTGATGTCATTGGGAATTTTACATAGAAAATCTTTCCCGGTTTTTGTTTTGCATTACTGCATTTTCTACCTGGTCCCTAAATGTCTTTACTCCGCAACAGAAGCAGAGGTGAAAGAGATTGGGAGAATGTCATATGGTCAGATGAAACCAAAATAGAACTTTTTGGTAAAAACTCAACTCGTCGTGTTTGGAGGACAAAGAATGCTGAGTTGCATCCAAAGAACAACATACCTACTGTGAAGCATGGGGGTGGAAACATCATGCTTTGGGGCTGTTTTTCTGCAAAGGGACCAGGACGACTGATCCGTGTAAAGGAAAGAATGAATGGGGCCATGTATCGTGAGATTTTGAGTGAAAACCTCCTTCCATCAGCAAGGGCATTGAAGATGAAACGTGGCTGGGTCTTTCAGCATGACAATGATCCCAAACACACCGCCCGGGCAACGAAGGAGTGACTTCGTAAGAAGCATTTCAAGGTCCTGGAGTGGCCTAGCCAGTCTCCAGATCTCAACCCCATAGAAAATCTTTGGAGGGAGTTGAAAGTCCGTGTTGCCCAGCGACAGCCCCAAAACATCACTGCTCTAGAGGAGATCTGCATGGAGGAATGGGCCAAAATACCAGCAACAGTGTGTGAAAACCTTGTGAAGACTTACAGAAAACGTTTGACCTGTGTCATTGCCAACAAAGGGTATATAACAAAGTATTGAGAAACTTTTGTTATTGACCAAATACTTATTTTCTACCATAATTTGCAAATAAATTCATAAAAAATCCTAAAATGTGATTTTCTGGAATTTTTTTCCTCATTTTGTCTGTCATAGTTGACGTGTACCTATGATGAAAATGACAGGCCTCTCTCATCTTTTTAAGTGGGAGAACTTGCACAATTGGTGGCTGACTAAATACTTTTTTTCCCCACTGTATGTTAGCGGTTTAAAGTCGGGTGCCTCAGATTTTCACTTTATCACATATGGTCGGGCAGTTGCGATTGGGTTATTAGCAATTGCGGGCAGGTGAGGTTGAATTCACCCGCGCACCACTAACGCAGGTACAATTCAGCATTTCGATCAGTCATCATTCTATTAACATCAGTTGCCGACAATGTTACAAATCAGCAAAAAAAAATTTAACAAAACTTTTAGACAAAGCTAGCTGTAGAACAATACATTGTGTTGGCCTAGTTATAAAAAATATCTCACAGGCCTCAAAGTTTTTTATTGAAGTTGCCATGATTATTTTGAAAGGAAAAAGAAACAAACTGCGGAATGGCAAAGCAGACTTTGGCAGCAGCCTCCACATTGAACCACAGGCATTTTGTTGTAGGACCTGTGTCTCCCATGGCTACAGAGAAGCTCAGCCCACACAAGAAGATCAAGTCTATACGGCGGGGCAGGCCCGACCACCTCAAACACACACTAACAATCCCCATGCTTGTATGGGATTCCTGGGAATACAGATAGCTTTCTCTTTTATTATTCATGTCATTAAATGACTTTGTGTTACTGTTGGCATAGGAACAGATGCACGTGCCTTCAGTAGGCCTATCACCACTGTAAATCATTAAATAGCTTTTGATGACATTGTCCATGTCACTACTTTCCTTCATGCATGCAGGATTCTGTCTAGAGGTAAGTATAAGTTGTCTAGAGGAAGACGGTAAACAACACCAATCATGGGGGACAATTCTTCCATCAACAAAACTCAAATTCAACCTCTGCTAACAGCCTCTTGCCTGATCCTACAAGCAGAGACTGATACTGGGACATAGAGTGGCTTTATCCTCATTTTGTTACGTTACAGCCTTATTCTAAAATAGATTACATTTTTAAAAATCCTCAGCAATCTACACACAAAACCCAATAATGACAAAACTAAAACATGTTTTTAGAAATTTTGCTAATTTATAAGAAATCAAAAACAGAAATACCTTATTTACATAAGTATTCAGACCCTTTGCTATGAGACTCGAAATTGAGCTCAGGTGCATCCTGTTTTCATTGATCATCCTTGAGATGTTTCTACAACTTGATTGGAGTCCAGGTGTGGTAAATTCAATTGATTGGACATGATTTGGAAAGGCACTCACCAGTCTATATAAGGTCCCATAGTTGACAGTGCAAGTCAGAGCAAAAACCAAGTCATGAGGTCAAAGGAATTGTCCATAGAGCTCAGAGACAAGATTGTGTCGAGGCACAGACCTGGGGAAGGGTACCAAAATAATTCTGCAGCATTGAAGGTCCCCAAGAAGTGGCCTCTATCATTCTTAAATGAAAGAAGTTTGGAAGCACCAAGACTCTTCCTAGAGCTGGCCGCCCAGCCAAACTGAGCAATTGGCAGAGAAGGGCCTTGGTCAGGGAGGTGACCAAGAACCCGATGGTCAGTCTGACAGAGCTCTAGCGTTCCTCTGTGGAGATGGGAGAACCTTCCAGAAGGACAATCAGGCCTTTATGGTAGAGTGGCCAGACGGAAGCCACTCCTCAGTAAAAGGCACATGACAGCCCACTTGGAGTTTGCCAATAGGCACCTAAAGACTCTCAGACCATGAGAAACAAGAGTCTCTGGTCTGATGAAACCAAGATTGAACTCTTTCGCATGAATGCCAAGCGTCACTTCTAGAGGAAACCTGCCACCATCCCTACGGTGAAGCATGGTGGTGGCAGCATCATGCTGTGGGGATGTTTTTCAGAGGCAGGGACTGGGAGACGAGTCAGGATCGAGGCAAAGATGATTGGAGCAAAGTACAGAGAGATCCTTGATGAAAACCTGCTCCATGGTGCTCAGGACCTCAGACTGGGGTGAAGGTTCACCTTCGAACAGTACAACGACCCTAAGCACACAGCCAAGACAACACAGGAGTGGCTTCAGGACAAGTCTCTGAATGTCCTTGAGTGGCCCAGCCAGAGCCCGGACTTGAACCCGATCAAACATCTCTGGAGAGACCTGAAAAAAGCTGCGCAGCAATGCTCCCCATCCAACCTGACAGAGCTTGAGAGGATCTGCAGAGAAGAATGGGAGAAACTCCCCAAATACAGGTGTGCTAAGCTTGCAGCGTCATACCCAAGAAGACTTGAGGCTGTAATCGCTGCCAAAGGTGCTTCAACAAAGTACTGAGTAAAGGGTCTGAATACTTATGTAAATGTGACATTACATTTTTTTAAATCCTGTTTTTGCTTTGTCATTATGGGGTATTGTGTGTAGATTGATGAGGGAAAAAAACGATTTAATCAATTTTAGAATAAGGCTTTAACCTAACAAAATGTGAAAAAAGTCAAGGGGTCTGAATACTTTCCGAAGGCATTGTATCACTGAATGACAGAAATATCTATTGAATCAGCTTTATGCTCCAACGGACAGTGTGTCAGTTTCTCAGGGCACAGCATCTCACTGATGAAACACTGACAACTCTGTCACAGCTGACATAAGATTGAAGAGGATCTCTCCAGATTGCACACACACACCAAGTAAACACACGCACACAGGCACGCACGCGCACACACACACACACACACAAATGCTGCTTCGCCCTCAAATGAACAAGCAAACAAGCAAAGCGTCAATACAGGACCAAGATCGAATCCTACTACACCGGCTCTGACACTCGTCGGATGTGGGAGGGCTGGCAAACTATGACGGATGACAAAGGGAAACCCCGCTGCGAGCTGCCCAGTGACACGAGCCTACCAGATTAACTAAGTACCTTCTATGCTCGCTTTGAGTTAAGCAACACTGCACCGTGCATGATAGCACCAGTTTGAAAGGCTGGTTATGGCTCACATCAACACCATCATCCCAGACACCCTGGACCCACTCCAATTCGCATACCGCCTCAACAGATCCACAGATTACACAATCTCTATTGCACTCCACACTGCCCTTTCCCACCTGGACAAAAGGAACACCTACATGAGAATGCTGTTCATTGACTACAGATCAGCATTCAACACCATAGTACTCATCATTAAGCTAAGGACCCTGGGATTAAACACCTCCCTCTTCAACTGGATCCTGGATTT